>NC_133192.1:4635000-4655000 GCF_049306965.1 Danio rerio
TTAACTCAGTCTAGCCAGCAGCCAATCACCGATGGCCTTTTAACTTTCTAGCCACACCCTAACAACCAGATACTGCACCCTAGCAACTGTCCCATAGACTGCCATTAAAGAGGTTCAGACTGATATTGTCATGCTGCAGTGTGATAGAGACATGGGGGTTGTTTTTAACTGTTCATACTGGCAAGAAGCTTTGATACATCATCAGTCTAAGCTGTCAATCAACTCCATAGCAACAAAACAGACTAACCTAGCAACGATATGACACCAGCTATATCTCAGCATCAGAACATCGTAGAGAGGCGGGGGTTGGCTTGTTTGACTCATGCTCATACACCATCTATCTATCTATCTATCTATCTATCTATCTATCTATCTATCTATCTATCTATCTATCTACATCTATCTATCTATCTATCTATCTGTCTGTCTGTCTGTCTGTCTGTCTGTCTGTATCCATCTATCTATCTATCTATCTATCTATCTATCTATCTATCTATCTATCTATCTATCTATCTATCTATCTATCTATCATGCTAACAATATGCTAATTCATGCTAGAAACATGCTAGTTACATGCTAATTTATACTAGAATCATGCTAGTAACATGCTAATTCATGCTAGAATCATGCTAACAACATGCTAATTCATGCTAGAATCATGCTAGTAACATGCTAATTCATGCTAGAATCATGCTAACAACATGCTAATTCATGCTAGAATCATGCTAGTAGCATGCTAATTCATGCTAGAATCATGCTAACAACATGCTAATTTATGCTAGAATCATGCTAGTAACATGCTAATTCATGCTAAAATCTTGCTAGTAACATGCTAATTCATGCTAGAATCATGCTAGCAACATGCTAATTCATGCTAGAATCATGCTAGTAGCATGCTAATTCATGCTAGAATCATGCTAACAACATGCTAATTCATGCTAGAATCATGCTAGTAACATGCTAATTCATGCTAGAATCATGCTAACAACATGCTAATTCATGCTAGAATCATGCTAGTAACATGCTAATTCATGCTAGAATAATGCTAGTAACATGCTAATTTATGCTAGAATCATGCTAGTAACATGCTTATTCATGCTAAAATCATGCTAGTAACATGCTAATTCATGCTAGAATCATGCTAACAACATGCTAATTCATGCTAGAATCATGCTAGTAGCATGCTAATTCATGCTAGAATCATGCTAACAACATGCTAATTTATGCTAGAATCATGCTAGTAACATGCTAATTCATGCTAAAATCATGCTAGTAACATGCTAATTCATGCTAGAATCATGCTAGCAACATGCTATTTCATGCTAGAATCATGCTAGTAGCATGCTAATTCATGCTAGAATCATGCTAACAACATGCTAATTTATGCTAGAATCATGCTAGTAACATGCTAATTCATGCTAAAATCATGCTAGTAACATGCTAATTCATGCTAGAATAATGCTAGTAACATGCTAATTCATGCTAGAATCATGCTAGTAACATGCTAATTCATGCTAGAATCATGCTAACAACATGCTAATTTATGCTAGAATCATGCTAGTAACATGCTAATTCATGCTAAAATCATGCTAGTAACATGCTAATTCATGCTAGAATCATGCTAACAACATGCTAATTCATGCTAGAATCATGCTAGTAACATGCTAATTCATGCTAGAATCATGCTAACAACATGCTAATTCATGCTAGAATCATGCTAGTAACATGCTAATTCATGCTAGAATAATGCTAGTAACATGCTAATTTATGCTAGAATCATGCTAGTAACATGCTAATTCATGCTAAAATCATGCTAGTAACATGCTAATTCATGCTAGAATCATTCTAACAACTTGCTAATTCATGCTAGAATCATGCTAACAAGATGCTAATTCATGCTAGAATCATGCTAGTAGCATGCTAATTCATGCTAGAATCATGCTAACAACATGCTAATTCATGCTAGAATCATGCTAGTAACATGCTAATTAATGCTAGAATCGTGCTAACAACATGCTAATTCATGCTAGAATCATGCTAACAACATGCTAATTCATGCTAGAATCATGCTAGTAACATGCTAATTCATGCTAGAATAATGCTAGTAACATGCTAATTTATGCTAGAATCATGCTAGTAACATGCTAATTCATGCTAAAATCATGCTAGTAACATGCTAATTCATGCTAGAATCATGCTAACAACATGCTAATTCATGCTAGAATCATGCTAGTAGCATGCTAATTCATGCTAGAATCATGCTAACAACATGCTAATTTATGCTAGAATCATGCTAGTAACATGCTAATTCATGCTAAAATCATGCTAGTAACATGCTAATTCATGCTAGAATCATGCTAGCAACATGCTATTTCATGCTAGAATCATGCTAGTAGCATGCTAATTCATGCTAGAATCATGCTAACAACATGCTAATTTATGCTAGAATCATGCTAGTAACATGCTAATTCATGCTAAAATCATGCTAGTAACATGCTAATTCATGCTAGAATAATGCTAGTAACATGCTAATTCATGCTAGAATCATGCTAGTAACATGCTAATTCATGCTAGAATCATGCTAACAACATGCTAATTTATGCTAGAATCATGCTAGTAACATGCTAATTCATGCTAAAATCATGCTAGTAACATGCTAATTCATGCTAGAATCATGCTAACAACATGCTAATTCATGCTAGAATCATGCTAGTAACATGCTAATTCATGCTAGAATCATGCTAACAACATGCTAATTCATGCTAGAATCATGCTAGTAACATGCTAATTCATGCTAGAATAATGCTAGTAACATGCTAATTTATGCTAGAATCATGCTAGTAACATGCTAATTCATGCTAAAATCATGCTAGTAACATGCTAATTCATGCTAGAATCATTCTAACAACTTGCTAATTCATGCTAGAATCATGCTAACAAGATGCTAATTCATGCTAGAATCATGCTAGTAGCATGCTAATTCATGCTAGAATCATGCTAACAACATGCTAATTCATGCTAGAATCATGCTAGTAACATGCTAATTAATGCTAGAATCGTGCTAACAACATGCTAATTCATGCTAGAATCATGCTAACAACATGCTAATTCATGCTAGAATCATGCTAATTCATGCTAAAATCATGCTAGTAACATGCTAATTTACGCTAAAATCATGCTAGTAACATGCTAATTCATGCTAAAATCATGTTAAAAACATGCTAATTCATGCTAGAATCATGCTAATAACATGCTAATCTATCTATTTATCTATCTATCTATCTATCTATCTATCTATCTATCTATCTATCTATCTATCTATCTATCTATCTATCTTTTCATAGTTTTAAAAACTGTTTAAACTAAATAAACTATTACCGTCAGGCTTTCACAAGCCAGCCTCAAAGTTTGTTCTCAAACTTTAAGAATCTAGTTAGGCTGGCTTGTGTAGCAAGCCAGACTACTGTTATCCTATTAAACTTATTATTATTATTATTAGGCTGGCTTGTGTAGCAAGCCAGACTACTGTTATCCTATTAAACTTATTATTATATTTATTATTCTTCTTCTGAGACTAAAAATTAAACTCTATCTCGTCCTAGGCCTTTCAAGCTATGACCATCAAACTCGGGTCAGACCTCCGAACTATTCTGACTCGAGTTGCTATATCCTTTCCGACTGATCCGACTTTCGGTTTCCCGAAAAACGTCCCGGGACCGTCGGAAAAATCCCATAGACGTAACATTGGATCAAACTTTGTGACCTAATAACTCCGCATCAGAATGTCACACAGACTTCTAACTGGGCTCATTTAACTCAGACTATCAAACTGCCAATGACTGATCACCTTTAAACTTTCTGGCCACGCCCTAGCAACCACTTTTGGACCCTAGAAACCGTCCCATAGACTTGCATTGCAAAAGACTCTCATTGACTTTACATTGGATCAAACTTTGTGAGCTCATAACTCTGCATCAGACTGTCCTACAGACTAATGATTGAGCTCATTTAACTCAGTCTAGCCAGCAGCCAATCACTGATGGCCTTTTAACTTTTTAGCCACACCTTAACAACCAGATACTGCACCCTAGCAACTGTCCCATAGACTGCCATTAAAGAGGTTCAGACTGATATTGTCATGCTGCAGTGTGATAGAGACATGGGGGTTGTTTTTAACTGTTCATACTGGCAAGAAGCTTTGATACATCATCAGTCTAAGCTGTCAATCAACTCCATAGCAACAAAACAGACTAACCTAGCAACGATATAATAGCAGCTATATCTCAGCATCAGAACATCGTAGAGAGGCGGGGGTTGGCTTGTTTGAATCAGGCTCGCACACCATCTATCTATCTATCTATCTATCTATCTATCTATCTATCTATCTATCTATCTATCTATCTATCTATCTATCTATCTACCTCTACCTATCTATCTATCTATCTATCTATCTATCTATCTATCTATCTATCTATTTATCTATTTATCTATCTCTAACTATCTATCTATCTATCTATCTATCTATCTATCTATCTATCTATCTATCTATCTATCTATCTATCTATCTATCTATCTATCTACCTCTATCTATCTATCCATCATGCTAACAACATGCTAATTCATGCTAGAATCATGTTAGTTACTTGCTAATTCATGCTAGAATCATGCTAGTCACATGCTAATTCATGCTAGAATCATGCTAGTTACATGCTAATTTATGCTAGAATCATGCTAGTCACATGCTAATTCATGCTAGAATCATGCCAGTCACATGCTAATTCATACTAGAATCATGCTAACAACATGCTAATTCATGCTAGAATCATGCTAGTCACATGCTAATTCATGCTAGAATCATGCTAACAACATGCTAATTCATGTTAGAATCATGCTAGTAGCATGCTAATTCATGTTAGAATCATGCTAACAACATGCTAATTCATGCTAGAATCATGCTAGTAACATGCTAATTCATGCTAGAATCATGCTAACAACATGCTAATTCATGCTAGAATCATGCTAGTCACACGCTAATTCATGCTAGAATCATGCTAGTCAAATGCTAATTCATGCTAGAATCGTGCTAACAACATGCTAATTTATGCTAGAATCATGTCAGTAACATGCTAATTCATGCTAGAATCATGCTAGTAACATACTAATTCATGCTAGAATCATGCTAACAACATGATAATTCATGCTAGAATCATGCTAGTAACATGCTAATTCATGCTAGAATCATGCTAACAACCTGCTAATTCATGCTAGAATCGTGCTAATTTATGCTAAAATCATGCTAGTAACATGCTAATTCATGTTAAAATCATGCTAGGTACATGCTAATTCATGCTAGAATCATGCTAGTAACATGCTATATCATGCTAGAATCATGCTAGTAACATGCTAATTCATACTAGAATCATGCTAGTAACATGCTAATTCATGCTAGAATTATGCTAACAACATGCTAAATCATGCTAGAATCATGCTAACAACATGCTAAATCATGCTAGAATCATGCTAACAACATGCTAATTCATGCTAGAATCATGCTAACAACATGCTAATTCATGCTAGAATCATGCTAACATTATGCTAATTCATGCTAGAATCATGCTAACAACATGCTAATTCATGCTAGAATCATGCTAACAACATGCTAATTCATGCTAGAATCATGCTAACAACATGCTAATTCATGCTAGAATCATGCTAACAACATCTATCTATCTATCTATCTATCTATCTATCTATCTATCTATCTATCTATCTATCTATCTATCTATCTATCTATCTATCTTTTCATACTTTTTAAAACTGTTTAAATAAACTATTACCGTCAGGCTTTCACAAGCCAGCCTCAAAGTTTGTTCTCAAACTTTAAGAATCTAGTTATTATTTATATTATTATTCTTCTTCTGAGACTAAAAATTAAACTCTATCTCCACCTAGACCTTTCAAGCTATGACCATCAAACTCGGGTCAGACCTCCGAACTATTCTGACTCGAGTTGCTATATCCTTTCCGACTGATCCGACTTTCGGTTTCCCGAAAAACGTCCCGGGACTGTCGGAAAAATCCCATAGACGTATCATTGGATCAAACTTTGTGACCTCATAACTCCGCATCAGAATGTCACACAGACTTCTAACTGGGCTCATTTAACTCAGACTATTAAACTGCCAATGACTGATCACCTTTGAACTTTCTGGCCACGCCCTAGCAACCACTTTTGGACCCTAGAAACCGTCCCATAGACTTCCATTGCAAAAGACTCTCATTGACTTTACATGGGATCAAACTTTGTGAGCTCATAACTCTGCATCAGACTGTCCTACAGACTAATGATTGAGCTCATTTAACTCAGTCTAGCAAGCAGCCAATCACTGATGGCTTTTTAACCTTCTAGCCACACCCTAACAACCAGATACTGCACCCTAGCAACTGTCCCATAGACTGCCATTAAAGAGGTTCAGACTGATATTGTCATGCTGCAGTGTGATAGAGACATGGGGGTTGTTTTTAACTGTTCATACGGGCAAGAAGCTTTGATACATCATCAGTCTAAGCTGTCAATCAACTCCATAGCAACAAAACAGACTAACCTAGCAACGATATAACAGCAGCTATATCTCAGCATCAGAACATCGTAGAGAGGCGGGGGTTGGCTTGTTTGACTCATGCTCTTACACCATCTATCTATCTATCTATCTATCTATCTATCTATCTATCTATCTATCTATCTATCTATCTATCTATCTATCTATATCTATCTATCTATCTATCTATCTATCTCTATCTATCTATCTATCTATCTATCTATCTATCTATCTATCTATCTCTAACTATCTATCTATCTATCTATCTATCTATCTATCTATCTATCTATCTATCTATCTATCTCTATCTATCTATCTATCTATCATCTATCTATCTATCTATCTATCTATCTATCTATCTATCTATCTATTTATCTATCTACCTCTATCTATCTATCCATCATGCTAACAACATGCTAATTCATGGTAGAATCATGCTAGTTACATGCTAATTCATGCTAGAATCATGCTAGTCACATGCTAATTCATGCTAGTTACATGCTAATTCATGCTAGAATCATGCTAGTCACATGCTAATTCATGCTAGAATCATGCCAGTCACATGCTAATTCATACTAGAATCATGCTAACAACATGCTAATTCATGCTAGAATCATGCTAGTCACATGCTAATTCATGCTAGAATCATGCTAACAACATGCTAATTCATGCTAGAATCATGCTAGTAACATGCTAATTCATGTTAGAATCATGCTAACAACGTGCTAATTTGTGCTAGAATCATGCTAGTAGCATGCTAATTCATGTTAGAATCATGCTAACAACATGCTAATTCATGCTAGAATCATGCTAGTAACATACTAATTCATGCTAGAATCATGCTAACAACATGCTAATTCATGCTAGAATCATGCTAGTCACATGCTAATTCATGCTAGAATCATGCTAAAAACATGCTAATTCATGCTAGAATCATGCTAGTAACATGCTAACTCATGTTAGAATCATGCTAACAATATGCTAATTTGTGCTAGAATCATGCTAGTAGCATGCTAATTCATGATAGAATCATGCTAACAACATGCTAATTCATGCTAGAATCATGCTAGTAACATGCTAATTCATGCTAGAATCATGCTAACAACATGCTAATTCATGCTAGAATCATGCTAGTCACATGCTAATTCATGCTAGAATCATGCTAAAAACATGCTAATTCATGCTAGAATCATGCTAGTTACATGCTAATTCATGCTAGAATCATGCTAGTCACATGCTAATTCATGCTAGTTACATGCTAATTCATGCTAGAATCATGCTAGTCACATGCTAATTCATGCTAGAATCATGCTAACAACATGCTAATTCATGCTAGAATCATGCTAGTCACATGCTAATTCATGCTAGAATCATGCTAACAACATGCTAATTCATGCTAGAATCATGCTAGTAACATGCTAATTCATGTTAGAATCATGCTAACAACGTGCTAATTTGTGCTAGAATCATGCTAGTAGCATGCTAATTCATGTTAGAATCATGCTAACAACATGCTAATTCATGCTAGAATCATGCTAGTAACATACTAATTCATGCTAGAATCATGCTAACAACATGCTAATTCATGCTAGAATCATGCTAGTCACATGCTAATTCATGCTAGAATCATGCTAAAAACATGCTAATTCATGCTAGAATCATGCTAGTAACATGCTAACTCATGTTAGAATCATGCTAACAATATGCTAATTTGTGCTAGAATCATGCTATTAGCATGCTAATTCATGATAGAATCATGCTAACAACATGCTAATTCATGCTAGAATCATGCTAGTAACATGCTAATTCATGCTAGAATCATGCTAACAACATGCTAATTCATGCTAGAATCATGCTAGTCACATGCTAATTCATGCTAGAATCATGCTAACACCATGCTAATTCATGCTAGAATCATGCTAGTCACATGCTAATTCATGCTAGAATCATGCTAGTCAAATGCTAATTCATGCTAGAATCGTGCTAACCACATGCTAATTCATGCTAGAATCATGCTAGCAACTTGCTAATTCATGCTAGAATCATGCTAGTAACATGCTAATTCATGCTAGAATCATGCTAACAACATGCTAATTCATGCTAGAATCGTGCTAATTCATGCTAAAATCATGCTAGTAACATGCTAATTCATGCTATAATCATGCTAACAACATGCTAATTCATGCTAGAATCATGCTAACAACATGCTAATTCATGCTAGAATCATGCTAACATTATGCTAATTCATGCTAGAATCATGCTAACAACATCTATCTATCTATCTATCTATCTATCTATCTATCTATCTATCTATCTATCTATCTATCTATCTTTTCATACTTTTTAAAACTGTTTAAACTAAATAAACTATTACCGTCAGGCTTTCACAAGCCAGCCTCAAAGTTTGTTCTCAAACTTTAAGAATCTAGTTAGGCTGGCTTGTGTAGCAAGCCAGACTACTGTTATCCTATTAAACTTATTATTATTTTTCTATATTATTCTTCTTCTGAGACTAAAAATTAAACTCTATCTCCTCCTAGGCCATTCAAGCTATGACCATCAAACTTGGGTCAGACCTCCGAACTATTCTGACTCGAGTTGCTATATCCTTTCCGACTGATCCGACTTTCGGTTTCCCGAAAAACGTCCCGGGACCGTCGGAAAAATCCCATAGACGTAACATTGGATCAAACTTTGTGACCTCATAACTCCGCATCAGAATGTCACACAGACTTCTAACTTGGCTCATTTAACTCAGACTATCAAACTGCCAATGACTGATCACCTTTAAACTTTCTGGCCACGCCCTAGCAACCACTTTTGGACCCTAGAAACCGTCCCATAGACTTCCATTGCAAAAGACTCTCATTGACTTTACATGGGATCAAACTTTGTGAGCTCATAACTCTGCATCGGACTGTCCTACAGACTAATGATTGAGCTCATTTAACTCAGTCTAGCCAGCAGCCAATCACTGATGGCCTTTTAACCTTCCAGCCACACCCTAACAACCAGATACTGCACCCTAGCAACTGTCCCATAGACTGCCATTAAAGAGGTTCAGACTGATATTGTCATGCTGCAGTGTGATAGAGACATGGGGGTTGTTTTTAACTGTTCATACTGGCAAGAAGCTTTGATACATCATCAGTCTAAGCTGTCAATCAACTCCATAGCAACAAAACAGACTAACCTAGCAACGATATAACAGCAGCTATATCTCAGCATCAGAACATCGTAGGGAGGCGGGGGTTGGCTTGTTTGACTCATGCTCGCACTATATCTATCTATCTATCTATCTATCTATCTATCTATCTATCTATCTATCTATCTCTATCTATCTATCTATCTATCTATCTATCTATCTATCTCTAACTATCTATCTATCTATCTATCTATCTATCTATCTATCTATCTATCTATCTATCTATCTATCTATCTATCTATCAATCTATCTCTCTCTATCTATCTATCTATCTATCTATCTATCTATCTATCTATCTATCTATCTATCTATCTATCTATCTATCTATCCATCATGCTAACAACATGCTAACTCATGCTAGAATCATGCTAGTTACATGCTAATTCATGCTAGAATCATGCTAGTCACATGATAATTCATGCTAGAAACATGCTAGTTACATGCTAATTCATGCTAGAATCATGCTAGTCACATGCTAATTCATGCTAGAATCATGCCAGTCACATGCTAATTCATACTAGAATCATGCTAACAACATGCTAATTCATGCTAGAATCATGCTAGTCACATGCTAATTCATGCTAGAATCATGCTAACAACATGCTAATTCATGCTAGAATCATGCTAGTAACATGCTAATTCATGTTAGAATCATGCTAACAACATGCTAATTCGTGCTAGAATCATGCTAGTAGCATGCTAATTCATGTTAGAATCATGCTAACAACATGCTAATTCATGCTAGAATCATGCTAGTAACATGCTAATTCATGCTAGAATCATGCTAACAACATGCTAATTCATTCTAGAATCATGCTAGTCACATGCTAATTCATGCTAGAATCATGCTAGTCAAATGCTAATTCATGCTAGAATCGTGCTAACAACATGCTACATCATGCTAGAATCATGCTAGTAACATGCTAATTCATGCTAGAATCATGCTAGTAACATACTAATTCATGCTAGAATCATGCTAACAACATGATAATTCATGCTAGAATCATGCTAGTAACATGCTAATTCATGCTAGAATCATGCTAACAACATGCTAATTCATGCTAGAAT
Organism: Danio rerio; assembly: GCF_049306965.1. NCBI lineage: Eukaryota > Metazoa > Chordata > Actinopteri > Cypriniformes > Danionidae > Danio > Danio rerio. The sequence continues at coordinate 4,645,873 of NC_133192.1, forward strand.
CGTGCTAATTCATGCTAAAATCATGCTAGTAACATGCTAATTCATGTTAAAATCATGCTAGGTACATGCTAATTCATGCTAGAATCATGCTAGTAATATGCTAATTCATGCTAAAATCTTGCTAGTAGCATGCTAATTCATACTAGAATCATGCTAGTAACATGCTAATTCGTGCTAGAATCATGCTAACAACATGCTAATTCATGCTAGAATCATGCTAACAACATGCTAATTCATGCTAGAATTATGCTAACATTATGCTAATTCATGCTAGAATCATGCTAACAACATCTATCTATCTATCTATCTATCTATCTATCTATCTATCTATCTATCTATCTATCTATCTATCTATCTATCTATCTATCTATCTTTTCATACTTTTTAAAACTGTTTAAATAAACTATTACCGTCAGGCTTTCACAAGCCAGCCTCAAAGTTTGTTCTCAAACTTTAAGAATCTAGTTATTAGGCTGGCTTGAGAAACAAGCCAGACTACTGAAATCCTATTTAAACTTATTATTTTTTTTATATATTATTCTTCTTCTTCTGAGACTAAAATTCAAAATCTATCTCCTCCTAGAGCTTTCGAGCTATGACCACCAAACTCACACCAGACCTCCAAACTATTCTGACTCGGTATGCCATATCTTTTCCGACTGATCCGACTTTCGATTTTCCGAAAAACGTCCCGGGACCGTCGGAAAAATCCCATAGACTTAACATTGGACTAAACTTTGTGAGCTCATAACTCTGCATCAGACTGTCACACAGACTTCTAACTGGGCTCATTTAACTCAGACTACCTAACTGCCAATAACTGATGAGCTTTTAACTTTCTGGCCACGCCCTAGCAACCACTTTTGGACCCTAGAAACTGTCCCATAGACTTCCATTCAAAAGACTCTCATTGACTTAACATGGGATCAAACTTTGTGAGCTCATAACTTTGCATCACACTGTCATACAGACTAATGGCTGAGCTCATGTAACTCAGACTACCAAACTGCCAATAACTGATGAGCTTTTAACTTTCTAGCCACACCCTAACTACCAGATACTGCACCCTAGCAACAACTGTCCCATAGACTTTTACTGCAATAGACTGTCATTGACTTAACAATAGATCTAACTTTGTGACCTCAAAACTATCTATCTATCTATCTATCCTTTTTCAAACTGCTTTTATCTATGTATCTATCTATCTATATATCTATCTATCTATCTATCTATCTATCTATCTATCTATCTATCTATCTATCTATCTATCTATCTATCTATCTATCTATCTATCTATCTATCTATCTATCTATCTATAAACTGCTTTAATATATCTATCTATCTATCTATCTATCTGTCTATCTGTCTATCTATCTATCTATTTATAAACTACTTTATTCTATCTATCTATCTATCTATCTATCTATCTATCTATCTATCTATCTATCTATCTATCTATCTATCTATCTATCTATCTATCTATCTATCTATAAGCTGTTTTTTATCTATCTATCTATCTATCTATCTATCTATCTATCTATCTATCTATCTATCTATCTATCTATCTATCTATCTATCTATCTATCTATCTATCTATTTATAAACTACTTTATTCTATCTATCTATCTATCTATCTATCTATCTATCTATCTATCTATCTATCTATCTATCTATCTATCTATCTATCTATCTATCTATCTATCTATAAACTGCTTTAATCTATCTATCTATCTATCTATCTATCTATCTATCTATCTATCTATCTATCTATCTATCTATCTATCTATCTATCTATCTATCTAAGCTGTTTTTTATCTATCTATCTATCTATCTATCTATCTATCTATCTATCTATCTATCTATCTATCTATCTATCTATCTATCTATCTATCTATCTATAAGCTGTTTTTATCTATCTATCTATCTATCTATCTATCTATCTATCTATCTATCTATCTATCTATCTATCTAACATCTATCTAACATTTATCTATCTATCTATCTATCTATCTATCTATCTATCTATCTATCTATCTATCTATCTATCTATCTATCTATCTGTATATCTATCTATCTATCTATCTATCTATCTATCTATCTATCTATCTATCTATCTATCTATCTATCTATCTATCTACCTCTATCTATCTATCTATCTATCTATCTACTTCTATATCTATCTATCTACCTATATCTATCTATCTATCTATCTATCGATCTATCTATCATGCTAAAAACATGCTAATTCATGCTAGAATCATGCTAGTTACATGCTAATTCATGCTAGAATCATGCTAGTCACATGCTAATTCATGCTAGAATCATGCTAACAACATGCTAATTCATGATAGTAACATGCTAATTCATGCTAGAATCATGCTAAAAACATGCTAATTCATGCTAGTAACATGCTAACTCATGCTAGAATCATGCTAGTCACATGCTAATTCATGCTAGAATCATGCTAACAACATGCTAATTCATGCTAGAATCATGCTAGTCACATGCTAATTGATGCTAGAATCATGCTAGTCACATGCTAATTCATGCTAGAATCATGCTAACAACATGCTAATTCATGCTAGAATCATGCTAGTAACATGCTAATTCATGCTAGAATCATGCTAGTAACATGCTAATTCATGCTAGAATCATGCTAGAATCATGCTAGGCACATGCTAATACATGCTAGAATCATGCTAGTCACATGCTAATTCATGCTAGAATCATGCTAACAACATGCTAATTCATGCTAGTAACATGCTAACTCATGCTAGAATCATGCTAGTCATGTGCTTATTCATGCTAGAATCATGCTAACAACATGCTAATTCATGCTAGAATCATGCTAGTCACATGCTAATTCATGCTAGAATCTTGCTAGTCACATACTAATTCATGCTAGAATCATGCTAGTCACATGCTAATTCATGCTAGAATCATGCTAACAACATGCTATATTATGTTAGAATTGTGCTAGTAACATGCTAATTCATGCTAAAATCATGCTAGTTACATGCTAATTCATGCTAGAATCACGCTAACAACATGCTAATTCATGCTAGAATCGTGCTAGTAACATGCTAATTCATGCTAGAATCATGCTAACATCATGCTAATTCATGCTAGAATCATGCTAGTAACATGCTAATTCATGTTAGAATCATGCTAGTTCATGCTAGAATCATGCTAGTAGCATGCTAATTCATGCTAGAATCATGCTAATTCATGTTAGAATCATGTTAGAATCATGCTAGTAACATGCTAATTAATGCTAGAATCATGCTAACAACATGCTACTTTGTGCTAGAATCATGCTAGTAACATGCTAATTCATGCTAGAATTATGCTAGTAACATGCTAATTCATGCTAGAGTCATGCTAGTAACATGCTAATGCATCCTAGAATCATGCTAATAACATGCTAATTCATGCTAGAATCATGCTAATTCATGCTAGAATCATGCTAATAACAGGCTCATACATGCTAGAATCATATTAGTAACATGCTAATTCATGCTAGAATCAAGCTAACAACATGCTAATTCATGCTAGAATCATGCTAAACTTTAAACTACTTTAAACTTAAAACTGCTTTAAGACTTTAAACTACTTTAAACTGCTTTAAAACTTTAAACTGCTTTAAAACTTTAAGCTACTTTTAACTTAAAATTGCTTTTTAAAACTTAAAGATTAAAGCTTTCTCAAGCCAGCCTAAAGTTTGTCTCGACGAACTTTAATAATCTAGTTATTAATATTATTATTCTTCTTCTGAGACTAAAAATTAAACTCTATCTCGTCCTAGGCCTTTCAAGCTATGACCATCAAACTCGGGTCAGACCTCCGAACTATTCTGACTCGAGTTGCTATATCCTTTCCGACTGATCCGACTTTCGGTTTTCCGAAAAACGTCCCGGGACCGTCGGAAAAATCCCATAGACATAACATTGGATCAAACTTTGTGACCTCATAACTCCGCATCAGAATGTCACACAGACTTCTAACTGGGCTCATTTAACTCAGACTATCAAACTGCCAATGACTGACCACCTTTAAACTTTCTGGCCACGCCCTAGCAACCACTTTTGGACCCTAGAAACCGTCCCATAGACTTCCATTGCAAAATACTCTCATTGACTTTACATGGGATCAAACTTTGTGAACCCATAACTCTGCATCAGACTGTCCTACAGACTAATGATTGAGCTCATTTAACTCAGTCTAGCCAGCAGCCAATCACTGATGGCCTTTTAACTTTCTAGCCACACCCTAACAACCAGATACTGCACCCTAGCAACTGTCCCATAGACTGCCATTAAAGAGGTTCAGACTGATATTGTCATGCTGCAGTGTGATAGAGACATGGGGGTTGTGTTTAACTGTTCATACGGGCAAGAAGCTTTGATACATCATCAGTCTAAGCTGTCAATCAACTCCATAGCAACAAAACAGACTAACCTAGCAACGATATAATAGCAGCTATATCTCAGCATCAGAACATCGTAGAGAGGCGGGGGTTGGCTTGTTTGAATCAGGCTCGCACACCATCTATCTATCTATCTATCTATCTATCTATCTATCTATCTATCTATCTATCTATCTATCTATCTATCTATCTATCTATCTATCTATCTACCTCTACCTATCTATCTATCTATCTATCTATCTATCTATCTATTTATCTATTTATCTCTATCTATCTATCTATCTATCTATCTATCTATCTATCTATCTATCTATCTATCTCTAACTATCTATCTATCTATCTATCTATCTATCTATCTATCTATCTATCTATCTATCTATCTATCTATCTATCTATCTATCTATCTATCTATTTATCTATCTCTAACTATCTATCTATCTATCTATCTATCTATCTATCTATCTATCTATCTATCTATCTATCTATCTATCTATCTACCTCTATCTATCTATCCATCATGCTAACAACATGCTAATTCATGCTAGAATCATGCTAGTTACATGCTAATTCATGCTAGAATCATGCTAGTCACATGCTAATTCATGCTAGAATCATGCTAGTTACATGCTAATTTATGCTAGAATCATGCTAGTCACATGCTAATTCATGCTAGAATCATGCCAGTCACATGCTAATTCATACTAGAATCATGCTAACAACATGCTAATTCATGCTAGAATCATGCTAGTCACATGCTAATTCATGCTAGAATCATGCTAACAACATGCTAATTCATGTTAGAATCATGCTAGTAGCATGCTAATTCATGTTAGAATCATGCTAACAACATGCTAATTCATGCTAGAATCATGCTAGTAACATGCTAATTCATGCTAGAATCATGCTAACAACATGCTAATTCATGCTAGAATCATGCTAGTCACACGCTAATTCATGCTAGAATCATGCTAGTCAAATGCTAATTCATGCTAGAATCGTGCTAACAACATGCTAATTTATGCTAGAATCATGTCAGTAACATGCTAATTCATGCTAGAATCATGCTAGTAACATACTAATTCATGCTAGAATCATGCTAACAACATGATAATTCATGCTAGAATCGTGCTAATTTATGCTAAAATCATGCTAGTAACATGCTAATTCATAATAAAATCATGCTAGGTACATGCTAATTCATGCTAGAATCATGCTAGTAACATGCTATATCATGCTAGAATCATGCTAGTAACATGCTAATTCATACTAGAATCATGCTAGTAACATGCTAATTCATGCTAGAATTATGCTAACAACATGCTAAATCATGCTAGAATCATGCTAACAACATGCTAAATCATGCTAGAATCATGCTAACAACATGCTAATTCATGCTAGAATCATGCTAACATTATGCTAATTCAAGCTAGAATCATGCTAACAACATGCTAATTCATGCTAGAATCATGCTAACAACATGCTAATTCATGCTAGAATCATGCTAACATTATGCTAATTCATGCTAGAATCATGCTAACAACATCTATCTATCTATCTATCTATCTATCTATCTATCTATCTATCTATCTATCTATCTATCTATCTATCTATCTATCTATCTATCTTTTCATACTTTTTAAAACTGTTTAAATAAACTATTACCGTCAGGCTTTCACAAGCCAGCCTCAAAGTTTGTTCTCAAACTTTAAGAATCTAGTTCTATATTATTCTTCTTCTGAGACTAAAAATTAAACTCTATCTCCTCCTAGGCCATTCAAGCTATGACCATCAAACTTGGGTCAGACCTCCGAACTATTCTGACTCGAGTTGCTATATCTTTTCCGACTGATCCGACTTTCGGTTTTCCGAAAAACGTCTCGGGACCGTCGGAAAAATCCCATAGACGTAACATTGGATCAAACTTTGTGACCTCATAACTCCGCATCAGACTATCACACAGACTTCTAACTGGGCTCATTTAACTCAGACTATCAAACTGCCGATGACTGATCACCTTTAAACTTTCTGGCCACGCCCTAGCAACCACTTTTGGACCCTAGAAACCGTCCCATAGACTTCCATTGCAAAAGACTCTCATTGACTTTACATGGGATCAAACTTTGTGAGCTCATAACTCTGCATCAAACTGTCCTACAGACTAATGGCTGAGCTCATTTAACTCAGTCTAGCCAGCAGCCAATCACTGATGGCCTTTTAACTTTCTAGCCACACCCTAACAACCAGATACTGCACCCACGCAACTGTCCCATAGACTGCCATTAAAGAGGTTCAGACTGATATTGTCATGCTGCAGTGTGATAGAGACATGGGGTTGTTTTTAACTGTTCATACTGGCAAGAAGCTAAGTCAGTCTAAGCTGTCAATCAACTCCATAGCAACAAAACAGACTAACCTAGCAACGATATAACAGCAGCTATATCTCAGCATCAGAACATCGTAGAGAGGCGGGGGTTGGCTTGTTTGAATCAGGCTCGCACTCTACCTATCTATCTATCTATCTATCTATCTATCTATCTATCTATCTATCTATCTATCTATCTATCTATCATCTATCTATCTATCTATCTATCTATCTATCTATCTATCATGGTAACAACATGCTAATTCATGCTAGAATCATGCTAGGCACATGCTAATTCATGCTAGAATCATGCTAACAACATGCTAATTCATGCTAGAATCATGCTAACAACATGCTAATTCATGCTAGAATCATGCTAGTCACATGCTAATTCATGCTAGAATCATGCTAACAACATGCTTATTCATGCTAGAATCATGCTAGTCACATGCTAATTCATGCTAGAATCATGCTAATCACATGCTAATTAATGCTAAAATCATGCTAGTAACATGCTAGTTCATGCTAGAATCATGCTAACAACATGCTAATTCATGCTAGAATCATGCTAGTAACATGCTAATTCATGCTAGAATCATGCTAGTAACATGCTAATTCATGCTAGAATCATGCTAACAACATGCTAATTCATGCTAGAATCATGCTAGTAACATGCTAATTCATGCTAGAATCATGCTAACAACATGCTAATTGATGCTAGAGTCATGCTAATTCATGCTAAAATATTGCTAGTAACATGCTAATTCATGCTAGAATCATGCTAACAACATGCTAATTCATGCTAGAATCATGCTAACTCATGTTAGAATCATGCTAACAACATGCTAACTCAAGCTAGATTCATGCTAGTAACATGCTAACTCATGCTAGAATCATGCTAACAACATGCTAATTCATGCTAGAATCATGCTAGTAACATGCTAATACATGCTAGAATCGTGCTAACAACATGCTAATTCATGCTAGAATCGTGCTAACAACATGCTAATTCATGCTAGAATATTGGTAGTAACATGCTAATTCATGCTAGAATCATGCTAGTAACATGCTAATTTATGCTAAAATTGTGCTAGTAACATGCTAATTAATGTTAAAATCATGCTAGTTACATGCTAATTCATGCTAGAACCATGCTAGTAACATGCTAATTCATGCTAGAATCGTGCTAACAACATGCTAATTCATGCTAGAATCATGCTAACAACATGCTAATTCATGCTAGAATCATGCTAGTAACATGCTAATTCGTGCTAAAATCATGCTAACAACCTGCTAATTCATGCTAAAGTCATGCTAGTAACATGCTAATTCATGCTAGAATCATGCTAACAACATGCTATTTCACGCTAGAATCATGCTAATAACATGCTAATCTATCTATCTATCTATCTATCTATCTATCTATCTATCTATCTATCTATCTATCTATCTATCTATCGTTTCATACTTTTTAAAACTGTTTAAACTAAATGAACTATTACAGTCAGGCTTTCACAAGCCAGCCTCAAAGTTTGTTCTCAAACTTTAAGAATCTAGTTAGGCTGGCTTGTGTAGCAAGCCAGACTACTGTTATCCTATTAAACTTATTATTATTATTAGGCTGGCTTGTGTAGCAAGCCAGACTACTGTTATCCTATTAAACTTATTAGGCTGGCTTGAGAAACAAGCCAGACTACTGAAATCCTATTTAAACTTATTATTTTTTTTATATATTATTCTTCTTCTTCTGAGACTAAAATTCAAAATCTATCTCCTCCTAGAGCTTTCGAGCTATGACCCCCAAACTCACACCAGACCTCCAAACTATTCTGACTCGGTATGCCATATCTATTCCGACTGATCCGACTTTCGATTTCCCGAAAAACGTCCCGGGACCGTCGGAAAAATCCCATAGACTTAACATTGGACCAAACTTTGTGACCTCATAACTCTGCATCAGACTGTCACACAGACTTCTAACTGGGCTCATTTAACTCAGACTACCTAACTGCCAATAACTGATGAGGTTTTAACTTTCTGGCCACGCCCTAGCAACCACTTTTGGACCCTAGAAACTGTCCCATAGACTTCCATTCAAAGGACTCTCATTGACTTAACATGGGATCAAACTTTGTGAGCTCATAACTCTGCATCAGACTGTCATACAGACTAATGGCTGAGCTCATTTAACTCAAACTACCAAACTGCCAATTACTGATGAGCTTCTAACTTTCTAGCCACACCCTAACTACCAGATACTGCACCCTAGCAACAACTGTCCCATAGACTTTTATTGCAAAAGACTGTCATTGACTTAAGAATAGATCTAACTTTGTGACC
>NC_133192.1:4667500-4735000 GCF_049306965.1 Danio rerio
TCTATCTATCTATCTACCTACTGTTTTAATCTATCTATCTATCTATCTATCTATCTATCTATCTATCTATCTATCTATCTATCTATCTATCTATCTATCTATCTATCTATCTATCTATCTATTTATCTATCTATCTATCTATCTATCTATAAACTGCTTCTATCTATCTATCTATCTATCTATCTATCTATCTATCTATCTATCTATCTATCTACCTACCTACCTACCTACCTACCTACCTACCTACCTACCTACCTACCTACCTACCTACCTACCTACCTACCTATCTATCTATCTATCTATCTATCTATCTATCTATCTATCTATCTATCTATCTATCTATCCATCATGCTAACAACATGCTAATTCATGCTAGAAACATGCTAGTTACATGCTAATTCATGCTAGAATCATGCTAGTCACATGCTAATTCATACTAGAATCATGCTAGTCACATGCTAATTCATGCTAGAATCATGCTAACAACATGCTAATTCATGCTAGAATCATGCTAGTCACATGCCAATTCATGCTAACAACATGCTAATTCATGCTAGAATCATGCTAGTAACATGCTAATTCATGTTAGAATCATGCTAACAACATGCTAATTCATGCTAGAATCATGCTAGTAGCATGCTAATTCATGTTCGAATCATGCTAACAACATGCTAATTCATGCTAGAATCATGCTAGTAACATGCTAATTCATGCTAGAATCATGTTAACAACATGCTAATTCATGCTAGAATCATGCTAGTCACATGCTAATTCATGCTAGAATCATGCTAGTCAAATGCTAATTCATGCTAGAATCATGCTAACAACATGCTAATTCATGCTAGAATCATGCTAGTAACATGCTAATTCATGCTAGAATCATGTTAGTAACATACTAATTCATGCTAGAATAATGCTAACAACATGCTAATTCATGCTAGAATCATGCTAGTCACATGCTAATTCATGCTAGAATCATGCTAGTCAAATGCTAATTCATGCTAGAATCATGCTAACAACATGCTAATTCATGCTAGAATCATGCTAACAACATGCTAATTCATGCTAGAATCGTGCTAATTCATGTTAAAATCATGCTAGGTACATGCTAATTCATGCTAGAATCATGCTAACAACATGCTAATTCATGCTAGAATCATGCTAACAACATGCTAATTCATGCTAGAATCATGCTAGTCACATGCTAATTCATGCTAGAATCATGCTAGTCAAATGCTAATTCATGCTAGAACCATGCTAACAACATGCTAATTCATGCTAGAATCATGCTAGTAACATGCTAATTCATGCTAGAATCATGCTAGTAACATACTAATTCATGCTAGAATCATGCTAACAACATGCTAATTCATGCTAGAATCATGCTAACAACATGTTAATTCATGCTAGAATCGTGCTAATTCATGCTAAAATCATGCTAGTAACATGCTAATTCATAATGGAATCGTGCTAAAACATGCTAATTCATGCTAGAATCATGCTAACAACATGCTAATTCATGCTAAAATCATACTAGTAACATGCTAATTCATGTTAACAACATGCTAATTCATGCTAAAATGATGCTAGTAAAATGCTAATTCATGCTAGAATCATGCTAACAACATGCTATTTCACGCTAGAATCATGCTAATAACATGCTAATCTATCTATCTATCTATCTTTTCATACTTTTTAAAACTGTTTAAACTAAATAAACTATTACCCTCAGGCTTTCACAAGCCAGCCTCAAAGTTTGTTCTCAAACTTTAAGAATCTAGTTCTGCTTCTTCTTCTTCTTTCTTCTGAGACTAATTTTAAAGTCTATCTCCTCCTAACCCTTTCAAGCTTCATACCTCAAACTTTCGTCAAACCTTCAAACTGGTCTGACTCGGGTTGCTATATCTCTTCCGACTGATCCGACTTTCGGTTTTCCGAAAAACGACCCGGAAAATTCCCAAAATTCCCATTGACTTAACATTGGGTCAAACTTTGTGACCTCATAACTCTGCATCAGACGTTCCTACAGACTTCTAACTGGGCTCATTTAACTCAGTCTAGCCAGCAGCCAATAACTGATGACCTTTAAACTTACTAGCCACTCCCTAGCAACCACTTTTGGCACCCTAGCAACTGTCCCATAGACTTCCATTGTAAAAGACTGCCATTGACTTAACATTGAGTCAACCTTTGTGAGCTCATAACTCTGCATCAGACTGTCCTACAGACTAGAGTCAGGCCTCATTCAACTCAGTCTAGTCAGCAGCCAATCACTGATGACCTTTAGACTTACTAGCCACTCCCTAGCAACCACTTATGGCACCCTAGCAACTGTCCCGTAGACTTCCATTACAAAAGACTCTCATTGACTTAACATGGGATCAAACTTTGTGAGCTCATAACTCTGCATCAGACTGTCATACAGACTAATGGATGAGCTCATTTAACTCAGTCTAGCCAGCAGCCAATCACTGATGGCCTTTTAACTTTCTAGCCACACCCCTAACTACCACATACTGCACCCAAGCAACTGTCCTATAGAATGTAATTAGCTGTGCTATCAAATGCTTATAATTCTAACATGATAATGACATGCCAATCATGCTAGCAACATGCTACTCATATGCTAATCATGCTAATGACATGCTAACTCATACTGGAAACATGCTAATGACATGCTAATTTGTACTTGAATCATGCTAGTAACATGCTAATTCATACTAGACCCATGTTAATAACTGGCCTACATGCATATCTTTGCATAGCAGTGTCCTATTGACTTGGGGGATGGCTCATCTGACTCAGACAACCAATGAGCATCTCAATATGATAATAAAGCTCACAAGCCACGCCCCCAAATTGATTCCATAGACTTCCATTAAAATAGGCCAAGATGCATATCTTTGCATAGCAGTGTCATAGAGACATGGGGGTTGGTTCATTTGACTAAGACAACCAACCACATTCAAGTTCACTCTGTAACCTCGCCCATAGCAACAAAACAGAGTACCCTAGCAACCATTCATCAACAGCTATATCTCAGCATCAGAACATCGTAGAGACTTGGAGATTGGCTCGTTTGACTCATGCTAGCAAACGGAACTTCCTATATGCTACACATGCTAGCAGTGACTAGCTACATGCTAATATTGACTAGCCAAGTACTGTAACTTGCTAGAAATGCTTACTAAGTATAAATGTTTTATCAAGCATGTATGTGAGGCTTGCCTAGTAACCAACCAGGGTACCCTAGCAACTGCCTAGCAACCACCCAAATTACCCTAGCAACCGCCTAGCAACCACCTAGCAACGGCCTAGTAATGCCTTAGTAAGGGCCTAGCGACCACTCAGGACACCCTAGCAACCGCCTAGCAACGCCTTAGCAACCACTCAGAATACCTTAGCAACCACCTAGCAACACCTTAGCAACCACCTAGCAACCACTTGGGACACCTTAGCAACCGCCTAGCAACACCTTAGCAACCACCTAGCAACCACTCAGAACACCCCAGCAACTGCCTAGCAACGCCTTAGAAACCACCTAGCAACCACTCAGGACACCCTAGCAACCGCCTAGCAACACCTTAGCAACCACCTAGCAACCACTCAGGACACCCTAGCAACCACCTAGCAACGCCATAGCAACCACTCAGAATACCCTAGCAACCATCTAGCAACCACTTAGGACACCTTAGCAACCACCTAGCAACACCTTAGCAACCACCTAGCAACCACTCAGAACACCCTAGCAACCGCCTAGCAACACCTTAGCAACCACCTAGCAACCACTTAGGACACCCTAGCAACCGCCTAGCAACACCTTAGCAACCACCTAGCAACACCTTAGCAACCACCTAGCAACCACTCAGAACACCCTAGCAACCGCCTAGCAACACCTTAGCGACCACCTAGCAACCACTCAGGACACCCTAGCAACCACCTAGCAACACCTTAGCAACCACCTAGCAACCACTCAGGACACCATAGCAACCACCTAACAACGCCTTAGCAACCACTCAGAATATCCTAGCAACCACCTAGCAACCACCTAGCAACACCTTAGCAACCACTCAGAACACCCTAGCAACCGCCTAGCAACACCTTAGCAACCACCTAGCGACCACCTTGCAACACCTTAGTAACCACTTAGCAACTAGTCAGAACACCTTAGCAACTGCCTAGCACCACCTTAGCAACCACTCAAAACACCCTAGCAACCGTCTAGCAACACCTAAGCAACCACCTAGCAACTAGTCAGACCACCTTAGCAACTGCCCTGCACCACCTTAGCAACCACTTAAAACACCCTAGCAACCGCCTAGTAAAATGCTAATTCATGCTAGAATCATGCTAACAACATGCTAATTCATGCTAGAATCATGCTAGTAACATGCTAATTTATGCTAGAATTATGCTAACAACATGCTAATTCATGCTATAATCATGCTAGTAACATGCTAATTCATGCTAGAATCATGCTAACATGCTAATTCATGCTAGAATCATGCTAGTGACATGCTAATGTATGCTAGAATTATGCTAACAACATGCTAATTCATGCTAGAATCATGCTAGTAACATGTTAATTCATGCTAGAATCATGCTAACAACATGCTAATTCATGTAAGAATCATGCTACTAACATGCTAATTCATGCTAGAATTATCCTAGTAGCATGCTAATTCATGCTAGAATCATGCTAGTAACATGCTAATACATGCTAGAATCATGCTAACAACATGCTAATTCATGCTAGAATCATGCTAACAACATGCTAATTCATGTAAGATTCATGCTACTAACATGCTAATTCATGCTAGTAATATGTTAACTCAAGCTAAAATCATACTAACATTCTATTTACACTTTAAAACCACTTCAAACTGTCAGATTTGGCTTTTCAAGCCACCATAAAGTTTGTCCTCAAACTTTAATATCTAGTTTATGATATTATAGTGCATGTGACATGAACTCTTACAGATGAATGATTTAAAACCCTTGACAGGCTTTTAGATGATTGTTCTTGTACATCAGATCAAGTGCAGTTACTCCCAATGAAAAACATGCCTTGTCATTAATTTAGATTAATGACTTGATTTACTTTAATTATGGATCATTGTTCAGCTAATGAAATTGACTATTTAGATTAGTTACGGGCCATCCTTCATTTAAATAACCACTAAAACAATCAGACGTGTTTAAGAGTTCACAGATAGACCTTCCTGAAGATACTGAGGTAAATTTGATTTTATATTCGTACATGGGTTCATTAACAGTGACATGTAACACGGTATATTGTTGAATATTGGGCCTGAAATCGCATGCAAGTATGACTTTAAAACACAATAGCACTATTTATCTCACTGTGAACTATCTTGTACTTCGATAGTGACAGGCTGCTTTTTCAGGTGTTTTATTTGTAATAAATTTGCAACAATTTTAAAAACTCTTTTTTTTTCACATTGTCATTATGGGGTGTTGTGTGTAGAATGTTGAGGAAATACTTTAATTTAATCCATTTTAGAATAAGGCTGTAACATAAAAATGTGGAAATAGTGAAGTGCTATCAATACTTTCCGGATGCCCTGTAGACGATTTACCTAGTTTGTAAACATTCAGGATGTGTGAGGGAATGACATCTGGGGTCCGTTCTTCGTACCTCGCTTAAATGATCTAAGATGATTTGGCAGATCCTGGATCTTTTAATCTTGATAACTGATCTCTCGCTAATTTGGTTCTTCAAACAAGTTCGCAAATCAGATTGGAATGTCTGAATAAACTGATCTGAGATCGCTGCGTGTGTTGTGAAGACAGATCTATCGATCCTCGAAATCATGATTAGCTATGCAGCGATTGGCTGACGGCACAGCAGCGTAATGACATCACCTGATTAATATTCAATTATCCATGTGAGCAAAATTACATCAAATTAGCAGTAAACCGTTTGTTAAATATGACACGCAATAACCTTCCACATTTGCTGTGAGCTGCAGGCTCCACACTTTCTTGTGTCAAGAGTATTCATCATGTATTTAAATGCAAATCAGTGTATTTAGTTCTACATTTAGAAAATATTTTCTATATTATAGTATCCGTTTTTTAATCGGTGTAAAGAATAACTGGTTGTTTACAAAAGCATTTTCATATTGGTAAAGGCGTCTGCAACTTTTGTGAAGCATCAAATCACTATTAACTATCAAAACATGTTTATGACTGCATAAATGTATTATTGCTTTAAAAAAAAAAGTCACATATTCTGCATTTCTATTATACACAATTTGTATTAAAGCGATCTAAAGCGTTCATACCAATAAGTTTTCTCTTTGCACCAGCAGGTGGCAGTCTTTGTACTTTCATTTCGAGGGTGCAGATTGCATAAGTTTTATTAATATGTATAACTTAATTTATTTTATTAATAACTATAACTTTATATATATATATATATATATATATATATATATATATATATATATATATATATATATATATATATATATATATATATATATATATATAGTTAAAAATATGTACCATTTTCCCAAGTGTATATAACTACTACTGTAAGAAAATATCAGAATTCAGAACATACTTTCTGTATTATCTTTGCTCTAACTGACCCGATCTAATCCTGTTTATATGAATTGAACCTGCTCCCGATCAGGTTTGACCTAGCAGATCTGTTGCTATGACAACAACTCACGGATCAGCTTTGAAGAACGAAACGATCCTGGATCGTGTCAAATCGTCAATATCCAAATCCAGCTAATTCAGAAATCCACGTACGAAGAACGGACCCCTGATGCGGTACAGAGTTTGTTGTTGTCTTAGAAATAAGTTATATTGATTACATATTACATATATTGTTTACATAATGCTTTCAGCGTATTATAACAGCTCGTCACCCAGTGATAAGCACAGTTGTTCGGCAAAATTAACGTTAAAGTGAGCGACGTTCGTCTGACAGGTCCAATTGCGATAGCACCCTCCCAATATATACTGGATAAGACGAAATGGCCAAGCACCCAGTCCCAAATATACAACTATCTCATTGAAACTCCCAATGTTTTTACATGAGAGAATTTAAGGCCAACAAGTCTTTGGATGACAACAATGTTGTTCTGTGTGGTCATTTGCAAGAAATAATGTCTCATGATTACCAGATTCAAAACTTTGTAGTGCTAAAGACAAGGAAAGAAGACCGAAAGACAAGGAAAGAAGACGGAGCTGTACAAGGCCTGGGTAATCATCAACAAGCAAAGCAACTGCATTCTGACGGTGAACTGCACGTGTACGGCAGGGTATTTGAACTTACACTTTTACATTTCATTCTAAGCATTCAGTTTCCGCAGTTTAATTCACCATATGTAACTGTTTTTCTAAAATCATTGCTGCAGTCAAAAGAGAGTAATGTGTATGATTCAGCATAGCATGAACTTACCTGACATAACATGACAGGGCTCGAAATTGCGACCATTTTTGTTGCATATGTGCCCGAAATTTTATTTATGCGACCTCAAAATATATTCGGGAGCACTTGTGCGAGTGCTAAAAATAGTTGTGTGCGACCAATTTTTACTGCAAAATGTTCACCTCATGCGCGGATTCGGGAGACATTCACCCAGAATGCATCTCTAAGCTCTGTGTCTGTACTTTTTGCAATCGGGAACCCGTGTGACGTCATGTGTGACTTAGGTTGGAAGTTCATCACCTTGAAGTTCATCGTCATCAAAGCAGGTGACCTGATGGTTTGCCCCTTTAGTGTTAATCATTGTGCACAAGATGGAGCAGTAACTGCTTCATTCCGGATGTCTTTCAGGGATGTAATTGCGGACTTGCCTATTGTGTATAATGATACTGTGTATTCCTAATAATATATAATATTCCTAATAATATAATGTGCGCGTATGAGAAAGCCACTGATCATTAGGGTTGGGCGTTTTGCACTGTACGATGTCTAATGTGAAACATTGCGATGGACGATGGCATCGTCATCATAGGCGGAGGTGAATTAATTATTTATGAATAATTAATTAATTCATAACTAATTAATTATGTCATATATATGTGTGTGTGTGTATGTATATGTGTGTGTGTGTGTGTGTGTGTGTGTGTGTGTGTGTGTGTGTGTGTGTGTGTGTGTGTATATATATATATATATATATATATATATATATTTTTTTTTTTTTTTTTGCTTGTTAGTTTGATTACTGTTGATTTCAAATGCAATAAATAGTTTCTATAAAGCTTGTAGTAAAGGTGCTTACTATTGGTGGGTGCGACTAAATTTTGGCTGATGCGCCTAAATTTTTAAAGTTAGAAACACAGGTGCTACCAAGCACCGGTGCTCCTATTTATATATATATATATTTATATATATATATATATATATATATATATATATATATATATATATATATATATATATATATATATATATATATATATATAATGATTGGCTTTTATATACTTCTTATTGCTCTGCATTTTGGTCACAAGATCTCCAAAGAAAATGGAAACAGCTTCTCCGATTAACAGATTAATGGAATAATGTCTGTAGTAGATTAATCGATTGTTAAAATAATTGCCAGCTTCAGCCCAACAATGATGCCAGAATGATCTGTTTTATCTGTGGAAATGTCCTGTTATGCCATGAAAAGCATTTTCTTAAAATGGTTGTTGAAATCAGGCTGTAACAGTGAGCAGATAATGATGATTTCCAGCTCCTGACAGAGGCTTGACACCAGCTTGTGTTGTGTTTTAAGAGGGCCACTCAAACGCCACGCTTCATCAAGCCGGAGCCTTGAAAATCAAGGGTTTTGCTGGAAGCAGCAGAGTTTGACTGTTCACAGTCAGTGAGCAAAACCCAGCACAGACCTGAACACAGGGGGAAAGAGGAGACAGTCGACTGGAAAAACACACACAGCACACCACTGAGACCACAGGTATGGGATATATCTACTATTTAAAAGTTTAGAGAGGTTTAATCTTTCTGAGAGAGGCTCTTCTGCTTACTAACGCTGTATTTATCCAATCAAAAATTCAGGAAAAGGTGTATTTACTGTTAAGAAATATTGCAAAGTACCAACTTAATACTTGACCGTCTTTTAAAATGTAGTTTATTCCCGTGATTCCTGAATCATTCTAATATGATGATTTTTTTCAGTACTGAAATAAGTTGTGCTGCTTCGTATTTTGTGGATACTTGTGTGATACTATTTTTTGGCATATAAGTAGATGGCGGCACAGAGGCTCAGTGGTCAGCACTGTCGCCTCACAACAAGAAGGTTGCTGGTTGGAGTCCCAGCTGGGTCAGTTGGCGTTTCTGTGTGGAGTTTGCATGTTCTCCCCGTGTTGGCGTGGGTTTCCTCTGGGTGCTTCGATTTCTCCCTCAGTCCAAACACATGTGAAATGGGTGAATTGAATAGACTAAATTGGCCGTAGTGTGTGAGTGAATAAGTGCGTCTGGATGTTTCCCAGTACTGGGGTGCAGCTGAAAGGGCATTCACTGTGTAAAACATGCTGGAATAGTTGGCGGTTCCATCTGCTGTGGCAATCCCTGATGAATAAGAGACTAAGCCGAAGGAAAATGAATGAATATATTTAATATATTTATTTATATTAGCCCTCCTGTGAAAATTTTTTAAATAATAAATTATTATTATCAATATATATACATTTATAACTATTAAATTTCTGAAAAAATAATACATTTAAAAGAAGAGCTTATATTTAAGAAAAAAGCATTTTATAACATTTATAAGTGTCTGTGTCACTTTTTTTGAATTTATAACAATTTAATTATTATTTTATTTTATAAATAAAATAGAAAATATTCATATGGCCAAGCATCCAGCCAAATGCACAACTATCTCGTTGAAACTAAGTGATTTTACAAGAGAGAAGTTAAAGGCCTACAAGTCTGTGTGGTCATGTGCATGAAATAATGCTTCATGATGACCAGATTCAAAACTGTAGTTCTAAAAACCGAGGTTCTGCCTAGCCAAAGACAAGAAAAGAAGACTGAACTGTACAATGCCTGAGTAACCATCAACAAGCAAAACAACTACATTCTGACAGCGAACTGCACCTGTACGGCAGGGTATGTGAACTTACATGCTTACATTTCATTCTAAGCATTCAGTGTCTGCAGTTTAATTCACCATATTTAACTGTAATTGCTGAAATCCTTGCTGCAACAAAAACGTATAATGTGTATGATTCAGCATAACGTGAACTTACCTGATATAACATGAGAACTGCAGAGTTGAGCATTTTAATTAGGTCCTCACTGCATTCAGTTCTTCTGATGTTAGCCAAAGATGTCTGTGGTTGGCATTAAAAGCAGTGTGGTGTGCGGTAAAAGTAAAGTTTTTTTTTTTTTTTTTTGGACCTTCGATTTTGGCATCCTACAGCACAACACAACAGGTTTGCTGTCTTTTTTTGCAACCGATATGCACGATTGAAGCTGTGTGACGTCATGTGTGACCAGGGCCGGAGCAAGCTGAACTGCCGCTCTAGGCAGAGGACGATCATGCCGCCCTCAACCCCAATCTGAAAACGAAAGTGACCGGTTATGTAAATTAAGTGAGGTGTCACGAACCTCTTTTCCATATAACTAAGGACGCGCGGGTGTCGCGGACCTCAATTCTGCCGCCCTATGTGCGGATATAACTGAGGACACGTGGGTGCTGATGGAGGTGTCGCTGACGCCGCCCTCTCTATTCTGTCGTCTATGCGCGAATATATCTGAGGACGTGGGTGGTGAGGGAGGGCATGCACTAAATTCCAGGGGTTTCATTACCACGACGTAAAATGGGCGTGGCTCGGTCGGTGTTTGGGAAACGCCCCCTTAAAAAAAACAATACTGAGAGGTCACCGATCATGCGCAGTACAGGTTCTTTTTTAGCGCGGTCATTTCAAACAGGAGGATTATGGATAAAGAACCTACCGCGGTGGATAACGAGGGAAAAAAACAATCATACAGGTTGTTTTTTTGTTTTTATAATGTTATATTTTAAAGATTTCATTAGCAAAAACGGCTGACCTCGTTTTACTTCGTTTTACTGTCTCTGGGCTTTTGTACTTCCATTTTAAACCAAATAATAATGGTTGTGGTAAGATTAACCGTGTCTTTGTAGTTTAAAATATGGTATTCAGTCATGTTTAAACAAATAAATACCACATTTTCTGTAATAAATCGTGGTTAATTTTTGTTTTCTCGATCTTAGTTAATTAACATACCTCATATTTATTTTCTATTTTTATTTAAAGTCATCATACACAAAACAACTGAGATCAGGACAGGTATCTGATGTTAACTAATATAAAAGTGATCATACATGAAACCCCTGGGATCAGGACAGGTATCTGATGTTACTGTATATAATATAAAAGTGATCATACATGAAACACCTGGGATCAGGACAGGTATCTGATGTTACTGTATATAAAAGTGATCATACATGAAACCCCTGGGATCAGGACAGGTATCTGATGTTACTGTATATATAAAAGTGATCATACATGAAACCCCTGGGATCAGGACAGGTATCTGATGTTAATGTATATAAAAGTGATCATACATGAAACCCCTGGGATCAGGACAGGTATCTGATGTTACTGTATATAATATAAAAGTGATCATACATGAAACACCTGGGATCAGGACAGGTATCTGATGTTACTGTATATAATATAAAAGTGATCATACATGAAACACCTGGGATCAGGACAGGTATCTGATGTTACTGTATATAATATAAAAGTGATCATACATGAAACACCTGGGATCAGGACAGGTATCTGATGTTAATGTATATAAAAGTGATCATACATGAAACCCCTGGGATCAGGACAGGTATCTGATGTTAATGTATATAAAAGTGATCATACATGAAACCCCTGGGATCAGGACAGGTATCTGATGTTAATATATATATAAAAGTGATCATACATGAAACCCCTGGGATCAGGACAGGTATCTGATGTTACTGTATATAATATAAAAGTGATCATACATGAAACACCTGGGATCAGGACAGGTATCTGATGTTAATGTATATAAAAGTGATCATACATGAAACCCCTGGGATCAGGACAGGTATCTGATGTTAATGTATATAAAAGTGATCATACATGAAACCCCTGGGATCAGGACAGGTATCTGATGTTAATGTATATAAAAGTGATCATACATGAAACCCCTGAGATCAGGACAGGTATCTGATGTTAATGTATATAAAAGTGATCATACATGAAACCCCTGAGATCAGGACAGGTATCTGATGTTAATGTATATAAAAGTGATCATACATGAAACCCCTGGGATCAGGACAGGTATCTGATGTTAATGTATATAAAAGTGATCATACATGAAACCCCTGGGATCAGGACAGGTATCTGATGTTAATGTATATAAAAGTGATCATACATGAAACCCCTGAGATCAGGACAGGTATCTGATGTTAATGTATATAAAAGTGATCATACATGAAACCCCTGAGATCAGGACAGGTATCTGATGTTAATGTATATAAAAGTGATCATACATGAAACCCCTGAGATCAGGACAGGTATCTGATGTTACTGTATATAATATAAAAGTGATCATACATGAAACACCTGGGATCAGGACAGGTATCTGATGTTACTGTATATAATATAAAAGTGATCATACATGAAACACCTGGGATCAGGAAAGGTATCTGATGTTAATGTATATAAAAGTGATCATACATGAAACCCCTGAGATCAGGACAGTTATCCGATGTTACTGTATATAAAAGTGATCATACATGAAACCCCTGGGATCAGGACAGGTATCTGATGTTACTGTATATAATATAAAAGTGATCATACATGAAACCCCTGGGATCAGGACAGGTATCTGATGTTACTGTATATAATATAAAAGTGATCATACATGAAACCCCTGAGATCAGGACAGGTATCTGATGTTAACTAATATAAAAGTAATTATACACGAAACCCCTGAGATCAGGACAGGTATCCGATGTTACTGTATATAAAAGTGATCATACATGAAACCCCTGGCATCAGGACAGGTATCTGATGTTACTGTATATAATATAAAAGTGATCATACATGAAACCCCTGAGATCAGGACAGGTATCTGATGTTAACTAATATAAAAGTAATTATACACGAAACCCCTGAGATCAGGACAGGTATCCGATGTTACTGTATATAAAAGTGATCATACATGAAACCCCTGGCATCAGGACAGGTATCTGATGCTACTGTATATGATATATAAAGTATGTGACACAAAAGCCGTGGGATCGGGACAGGTATCTTAAGTTATAACAGTATTAATGTAATCTAGAGGTATCTTAAGTTAATTTGTTTAATAAAACATACACTGACTTTACATGAAACACCTTCGATCAGGACAGCTATTTTGTACTGCATATAAAAGGCATTGGACACGAAACCCCTGCGAATACGTACAGGTATCTGAATGAAACGGCTGTTTTCACAATCTGCGCATGATCCGTGACCTATGCAAATTCACAGATAGGCCACGCCCACCCGATGACGTAGTAGCGGTTACGCTGTACTGAAACCCCTGGAAAAAAGTGCCTGCCGGTGAGGGAGGTGTCGCGGACATAACTGAGGAAGCGGGTGGTAAGGGAGGTGTCGCGGATGCCGCCCTCTCTATACTGCCGCCCTAGGCGGCCGCCTAGGTCGCCTCTATGGACGCGCCGGCTCTGTGTGTGACATAGGTTGGTATTTCCTCTATATATAAAAACCGACCAAAGACAGTTGACATTGTCCATCTACAAGATGGCAACAGAGACTGAAAAATAAACCCTTAGAGGAGAAAAACCCAGCGTAATTTTAAACTACAGCTGATCAAATCATTATTAAACTGGTAAGTGACTTTCTAAGTCGATCTCTCTCTTTTGTATGGTGTAGTGCTGTATTTATACCATAGTAATTGTAGTGTATTGAGTGAGATGGGACTCTGAGTTACTTTTTGGTTGGCCATCTGTTTCTAATGAGTCTCCTGTTTTCACTACTGCAGATTAGTTTAGTACACAGAAAGAAAGAAGAAATGCGCGCCAGTGTTTAGCGTTTTTTTTTTTTTTTTTTAATTAATGTGATCTCCTGATTGCAACAGAGAAATACTGTAGACTGTTATACTGTAGGAAGATATCTCTGTAGACTGATGGCATTTCATGCCATTTAGCCTAATAAAATTAAAATGTGAGCAAAATCAGCTGTTTTGTCATAATTTTAGACATTACTCTAGAGAGTCATTTAAACACTAGCGCTAAAGGGACGTTGGTGAATGAGCAATGGTTTCCGCTGTTCTGATGTCAGCTGCAGATGTGAATGAATGGCGGAAGAAAGTAGTTCCACTTACAAAAGGGACACAACGCATGCCTCCCACTAGGCGGGCCGGTGTAAGATTGTGACAGAATGATACCTTGGATATAAATATCACTGTTTCACGGTATTGTGATAACTGCTCTAAAATATATTATTTTTAAATGTCTGGGTAAAAAAAAAAAAACCTATTTCCCCTTTTACACAATATATTTTAGTTTGAGAAACATTTAAAATATTTTGAAACAGTAAACATGTCAGGCTAAATAATTCAAATTGGTTATTTACTTCTGTCTTCATTTGTTTCAGAAACACATTTTTCTTTTTTTTTTTTACAATTTAAAACGATATCTTTTGTGATCTTTTTTGTTGGAGATTCTGCTGTCCTAAAAAACAAAACAAAAAAGTACATTCAAAATCTTACTCATACCTTAGGAACGATATAACATAACATATATATATATATAAATGACACAACTGTATATTTACAGAAAATAACATGTTAATTAGAAATTTCAGTTCATTATTATTATAATTTTTTTTAAGTTTGTGTAAAGTAGCCCAGTTGTAAAAATGTTTTGCTTTCATATTGTATTTCATAGTGTGCAGTATATTGCATTAGCTCTTCTTAGAGTACAGAATAACGTTTCATCATTCTGCAATTAAAGTTAGAGTCACAGCAAGGTTGTTTCCTTTTTTATATGACATTTATTGTGCGTATTTTTGGTTGAATGAAAGCATTTGTCTTGTGTTTCAGGGCATTGAGGACATGGCGGGCTTTCTGATGGGTTTAACCTCCATCCTGATGTTCATCAGTTCATCTGATTCATCTCAGCGTATGTGGGAGCTTTCACATTTATATTTCATAAATGTGATTCTACAGAATATTATCTATAAATAGTTAATTGGCAGATATAAGATGTTCTGTCACACAATGGTTCTTAACTGGTTTGGAAATTGCTTAAATTTGTGGAAGATATGGAACATGGGAAGGAAATTTAATCAATTAATTAAAAAAAAAGTTAAAAAAATTAAAAAAAATTTTTTTTACCTATGAAACTATTAAACATCAAGGGCTCTATTTTGACGGTCCATGCGCAGAGCGCAAAACGCAGGGTGCAAACGCTTTCAGGGCGTGTCAGAACGCATTTTTGCTAATTTACGGACGGGAAAATCCGCTTTGCGATAAGGCGCATGGTCTAAAAGGGTTGAGTTTATTTTCTTAATGAGTTATATGTGTGTTTTAAGAATAAACCAATTAGAGTCTCATCTCCCATTCCCTTTAAGAGCCAGCTGCGTCGCGCCAAGAGCGCATTCGCTATTTACAGGACGCAAAGTAAGTCTAAGTGGAAAAAATGAGCATTTCACTAGCAAACAGTTAACAGTTTTTTGACAGAAAACTGTTAAACAGAGCATCTACTGCATGAGAATGAGAGATAATGGAACTACTTTCGCTCTTGAATAGGGAAACCTTTACGCACAGACATCAATTAGTCTATAAATAATTACTTTTGTTTGTTAAGCGCAAATATTTGTTTCAAAACTATTTCTAAATTCAGCTCTAATTTCCAGCAAACGAATAAATGAATAATAATAACAAAATTTGCTCAAAAACCTGAGTTATATCCTAAAACACATGCTGTTCCCCATATGGTCTAAAACCTGACAGGTGGGCAAATCTAAGCTTGTTTTTAATAAAACAAATATAAATATGGATATAATAAATAATACTGCTAATAATAATAACATTATACAAAAGCAAATTGTTATGAATGAACTGAAAAGCCTGCCGAGATGAAGAAGACATAAAAGCAGTGATTTTTCATATTTATGTAGGCTAGAAAATAATATGTTTTGTAATATTTTAATCCTTTATATTTATATTCTATATCTATTCTTAATATACCATATATATCACCTTAATATTAAATTTTTTTCATATGTAAAGATATTTGCCTATTGCTCTCTTGTGCGTATTAAGCAGTGTGTAAGTGAGGCGCAACTCTGCGCTGGAGTTTAGGTTAGTTTTGGTCTAATGAAAAATCTATTATAGTTTCTCAAAATAGAAGCGCGCCAGCGGTCCGCCTCAGAACGCCTTCCTTTTTAGACCAGAACGCCTAGGGGTGCACAAATGAGCGCTAATGCATTTGCCATTTAAACAGCGTAGCGCAACGCCTCAAAACCACTCTTGCGCCAAGCTGAAACTACCAAAAGTCTACTGCGCCTCGTCTTGCGCCACACTGCGCCGGGTGTATGATAGGGCCCCAAGACCTTGTGTTTTGTGCCTAAAAAATAGCGTCTATTGTTTTTGCTGCAGTTCCCTGAGTGACCACCAGTGGCGCTAAAATTCAAGCCTTTCTGATTGCTATTCTTAGAGGAGCAGCAACTAAGCAAAGCTTTTTTGAGTGGCATTCGCTAGCAATTAGCAGAACTCAACATGGTGACATTCCTACAGACAGCTGCTGACAGATTCATTACAAGTTATTTTGTACCTACTGACATTTTAGTTTGAGCGTTTCCAGGCGTAATGTTCTCAACACACATCTGGTACCTGACGTGTGGTGCCAAATTTTTGAAATGGCATCTTCTGCGGCAGCCCTTGGGACTTTTCTCAAGAAAATGCAGGTCTCGGATTTTAATGGGAAGGTCAGTTGATGAATAAACCGGCGGTGTTAAATTTTAATAAAAGTAGAGTGGGTTGTTGGTTAGTGTTAGGATATTTGTGTTATATAACCGAGATGCAGAATCCCGGTGGGAATGCCACCATTTTTAAGGCTGAACTCACACAGCGGTCCAGATTTTGGGTTTGTTAGTGCTGCTTCCCCACAGGAAGGACTCCGGCTTTGAAACTGCTGCATAATCAGAGGTGAAACAGGGACGATTCTTCTTTAACTAGGCAGGAATGGCAAGATGGCAAATTATGGTCCACATGCGTAAGCCCGTCCCGGGGACATCACATTTATGTAAAACCTGAGTGACTTTGAATATTTCACATTTCATGTCATATCACTGAAGGATGCAAGCGGTTTAATTAAATTTTCAACACTGACACATTTTCTTTTGCACTGATAATGTGGAGGATTTTCCTGGATGTCAGAGTATAGTGCAAACCTTACAGCGTCAAGGATATGATTAAAGAAGAAACAGCTACATCATAAACAAACAAAAACATGATAACAAATACAGCCTATACAACATAATAACAATGTCATACCTTTACTAGAGTTAAGCCATCTGTATTTGGTGAAGGTGTGAAAAACAACAGAATAATACATTTGTTTTCAGTTGACATTTTCAGTTAGCAGAATGCTGTAAATATGTGCTTACTTGTTTTGTTTGTGGTGGTTCATTTCACTGTGGTGACCCCTCATGAATAACAGAATAAGAAAAATGAATGAATCAATGTTTGTTTGCTATTTCTTTTTATTATACCTTTATACAGGGTGAGCCATTTAAATGGATACACCTTAATAGAATGGGAATGGTTGGTGATATTAATGTTGTGTTTGTGGCACAGTAGTATATGTGAGGGGGCAAACTTTGATGGGTGGTGACCATGGTGGCCGTTTTGAAGTCGGCCATCTTGGATCCAACTTTTGTTTTTTCAATAGATACAAGATGTGCAGCATCTGAAACTACGGATACTGGAAGCCTGTGCTGGCATTTCTCCTGCGGTGTTGCTATTAGTGTGTGAAGAGTGGGAGAAGAGTGTTGCATTGACAATCCAACTCAATGGGCAGCACATTGAACACATTTAATAAGTGGTCAGAAACTTGTAAATAACTCATGAAAGAATAAAGTTGTGTTAAAAACCAAGCACACCATTGTTTTTCTTGTGAAGTTTCCAATAAGTTTGATGTGTCAAATGACCCTCTTCCTATTGGAAAAACAAAAGTTGGATCCAAGATGGCCGACTTCAAAATGGCCACCATAATCACTACCCATCTTAAAAAGTTTGCCTCCTCACATATACAATTGTGCCACAAACAGGACGGTAATATCACCAATCATTCCCGTTTTATTAAGGTGTATCCATACAAATGGCCAACTCTGTAGAATAAAACATTTTACTGAAACCCATACCTAATAAATCCAGTAAACCTTGAGGTTTTTTTCAAATATATTTTTACTTTAGGTAATTTGGTTTGTTAAGCATAAAGATTTGTTTGAAAACTATTTCTAACAAAAACAATTGCATTGTTTTGAATTGGATTTAGCAGAATCGTGAAAAACTAGGGGGTCTGATTAGTGGTTAATATGTTTTTTTTTTTTTTTTTTTTGGCCGATTTAATTTAATTAATAATAAAATTATGTATACAAAAATAAATAAATGTGACAAAAAAAAAAAAAAAAAAAAAAATATATATATATATATATATATATATATATATATATATATATATATATATATATATATATATATATATATATATATATATATAAATACATACATACATACATACACTTTTATTTTATAGAATATTTTATGATATAATCACAAACCAATTAACATCATGATCACAATCAACACTAGGCAATAACTAGAACCATACCTGGGGTTTAAATACACAGAAGATAAAAACTAAACTAGAAGCAGGTGCACAACATAGTCAGTAACCATGGAAACAACCGACTTACTAGGGCTGCATTCCTCTCCACTTTTTAGACACGCACACATAAACTCCCCTTCCCTTGTTCCTTCAGAGGAATCCCTGCCTCCATTTTTTGAAGTGGTTCCCACTTCATCAAGTTAACGAGGAAAGTATACATAAACATGCCCTCAATTTAGACCAAGAGAGCGGGTCGGCTTTGTCCTTTCCAGGATCTCTATGTTCCAGAATATAATGTGATTGTGATGTCACAACAACGCTGTTTTCAAGGGTTTAAGGGCATTCCTTTTAAACCTATTCAGATACTCCACATGTAGTGGACACTTGTTTAACATAATCAATGACGTACATGAGAGAAGGAGACGGGGAAGTTATTGAGGGAAGGGCGTAACGAAACTGGACTGGAATGCAGCCAAGAACAAGGAAAGCCAAATCTCAATAATAATAAGTGTATATTTTTCCCTCTAGTTGTTCCTGAGAGTCTGATTATATCTTCGTTCCAAGAGAGTCTTCAGATGGTCAGTGACGCGTTTAATAAAACTGCACAAAGGTAATTAATCATTATCTTATCAACTGAATAATCTATAATCTGTAACACTTTACTTTTGTGTGTTCATAAGACTGTCATGAAACCTTTACAATCATGACATGACACATAAAGGTTGTTTTATGCATGCTTATAATAACTGTTATTCAGTGTCATTTGGTCAGTTTTGTCATTTTAAATGCAAAGTTGACATTTCAAGTTGTCATAACAAACAATGTCATCTTTTCATTTAAAAGGATATAACTAAGCTAATGACACTTAGGGCTCTATCATACACCCGGCACAATATGGCGCAAGACGCGTTTCTGTTTTCAGACCAGCGCAACACAAATTTTCCTGTTTTCCACCACGTTGTTTAAATAGCAAATCCATCGTTCACACCTCAGGGAAATGTGTCCAGAATCAGTGTGAACAGCCCAAACTGCATGGAATCGGATCTTTTCAGGTCAGATTTGTGCCACTTTCGTATGTAGTCTTAAATCAGAATCTGATTAAATCATATCTGATGTTCTGCAATGCGACCGCAGTGTGAACGGTTATGTCGGATTTCATGTGACATTTACATAATATTCGAGCGACAGCTCATCATTCTGTGCTGCAGACATCATCTACTCCTCAGCAGTAGAAAAGCACACAGGGCGATTACTTTACCACAGAAAGTTGGTTGTTCATTTTGAAAAAGATTTTGAAGGCAAAACTAGCGCTTGTTAAGCAATCTTGTTAACGATTGGGCCACGGGTTGATCGGGAAGCTGAAGAGCGACGTGCTTGTTGTGGATAGAGGATCCGTGTGCAAAGGATGGGGGAACTTTCTCTCCCAGAGAAAAAAAAGAGCAGGTGCTCGAGCACCCAAACCCCCCCTACTGCACGTGCCTGTTGTTTATAACTGAGTAAAATGAAATATGCAAACAGAGATAAACCAACTCCACCTTCACAGTTCAGTCTACGGCTGCTCATTAACACTTTATGAGTTTACCAATTCTCAGAGCGCCACGCATCGCGCTTGTCATAAATCACAAATGATCAGTGTTTCCTATCACAAGTGACCTATTTTAGATTTCAAATGATGAAATACCTATTATTAGTAGCAGAATAACCCTTTGCAGTTCATGAGATATACCACAGTTGTCTGTGTAAAGGGCAATGATCATATAAGCATTATCTGAGAAAGTGCTTACTTCATACAGTATACGCATAGTGTGCATAATCAGACATTTTGTGCTCTTCGTAATGCACATTTGCGGGTTAGTGTAGGACCATGATCTGTTCACACAGCAAATCTGATATTGGCCACATTTTATAAGAGCAGTGTGAACACCGCAATAACATGTTGGACCCCCAGACATGCAACGCAGTGCTCGTGGCCATCATCCGGGGACAGGAAACCACTGCATCCAGAAACGCACGGTCGGAGCGCCATCCTGAAAAGGACGTGCTGCACGACTGTGTTGTTCTTTTTGTGAAGTTGCTACTTTATACACACTGCTCTGGAGGACCGGACCCAAAGAACGCCAGGCAAGGGAGAAACCCAGCTCGACCGTCTGCTGCTGCATGTACACACTCTGGACCGGGAGAATGCTCTCGTTCGCTCAAAATCGCTGGATCACAGCAGGAGGAACCCTCATCGACTCTCTCAGAAGGCTGTAATAGTCTCTGAAGCGAAAAAAAAGAGAAGAATGCCGTTTCCTTGCTTTTCCTGTGCTTATATGCAGAGCTAATTGCCAATAAGGCACACATGCGCAAGTTTACGCTGCCAACTCATTTGGCATTTTGTTGGCCTAATATATACTCTTTCAGACAATTGGCTTTCTAAAAAGAATCCCCATTCGTGGATTAATAAATAAATCCACTGATAGCATTAAAGTTCCCCATCCGAAAGGGAACTCATTGGGCCCTATCATACACCCGGCGCAGTCTTTTGCTAGTTTAAGCTTGGCGCAAGAGTCGTTTTGAGGCGTTGCGCTACGCTATTTAAATAGCAAATGCATTAGCGCTCATTTGTGCGTCCATAGGCGTTCTGGTCTAAAAAGGAAGGTGTTCTGAGGCGGACCGCTGGCGCGTTGCTATTTTGAGAAACTATAATAGATTTTTCATTAGAACAAAACTAACCCGGTCTAAACTCCAGCGCAGAGTTGCGCCTCACTTACACACTGCTTAATACTCACAAGAGAGCAATAGGCAAATATCTTTACATATGAAACAAATGTAAATATACAGGACATATATAGTATATATTAAGAATAGATATAGAATATAAATATAAAGGATTAAAATATTACAAAACATATTATTTTCTAGCCTACATAAATATGAAAAATCCCTGCTTTTATGTCTTCTTCATCTCGGGAGGCTTTTTCAGTTCATTCATAACAATTTGCTTTTGTATAATGTTATTATTATTAGCAGTATTATTTATTATATCCATATTTATATTTGTTTTATTAAAAACAAGCTTAGATTTGTCCACCTGTCAGGTTTTAGACCATATGGGGCACAGCATGTGTTTTAGGATATAACTCAGGTTTTTGAGCACATTTTGCTATTATTATTCATTTATTCGTTTGCTGGAAATTAGAACTGAATTTAGAAATAGTTGTGAAACAAATATTTGCGCTTAACAAACAAAAGTATTTATTTGTAGACTGATTGATGTCTGTGCTTAAAGGTTTCCCTATCCAAGAGCGAAATTGAAAGTAGTTCCATTGTCTCTCATTCTCACGCAGTAGATGCTCTGTTTAACTGTTTTCTGTTTAAAAAAACTGTTAACTGTTTGCTTGTGAAATGCTCATTTTTTTCCACTTAGACTTACTTTGCGTCCTGTAAATAGCGAATGCGCTTTTGGCACGACGCAGCTGACTCTTAAAGGGAATGGGAGATGAGACTCTAATTAGTTTATTCTCAAAACACACCTATAACTCATAAAAAAAATAAACTCAACCTTTTTAGACCATGCGCTGCGGCGCAGGGCAGATTTCCCGTCCTTAAATTAGCAAAAACGCGTCCTGACACGCCCTGAAAGCGTTGCGCCCTGCGCTTTGCGCTCTGCGCATGGACCGTCAAAATAGAGCCCATTTACTTCATGTCATTATTATAAAGGTTTCATGACAGTCTTTTGAACACCTCCTTATGTATAGTGTTAGACTAAACTCTGTTGATAAATAAACAGTATTTCTCTGTTTCTCAGGTTGGATCTTCACCCGTCTCCTTCGCAGATGTACAGGCTCTCCAGACGGCCTTCAGCAGAAACACAACAGGTCTCCAGATCAGCGGAAATCTTTCAGACGACTCTCACACTCCTGAAGGAGAAGACGAGCAGGAGACAAAGGAGATCAGTGCAGATATCCGGTCAGACTCCTGCATACACACTTATTATGGTGTAAACTGACTGTTCACCCAAAAATGAAACGTCTGTCATCAATTAAGTCCAATCCCAATTCTATTTTTTAATCTTTCCCCTTGGCCCTTGAAACAGAGTTTCAGGGAAGGGTTTCAAAATTTTCCCCTAAGAAATGAGACAGCACTACAGCACCTGCACACGTCATCATATGTCATCGTGATTTGTTACTTCTTATGAGATTGACGGTGGCTACTGCTGTAGTTATTCCAGTTACATCATTTTTTAGTTATAATCTTCTGGAAATCACTATGAATGAATGAATCTGTTAACAGTATAACTGTGCTGTTCTCACGAGTGCTGTCTGCTATTGCACTGATGCTTTTGACATATACTGTACCTTATTATATGCATACGTCATGTTAATAGCAATACTGTTTTTTTTAGGAGTAGCGTTATTAGTTTACTCAGTGGAGGCCCGTTTGCGATGGTGTACGTGGTGTTCAATTTGACATATAGCTGCCCCTTGCACGGCGGACAGCATCTGGCGATTATATGAAGGATTAAACAGAAGCTCTCGTGCTCGATTTGGCAGACAGTTACCTGAAAATTCCATCCCACAGACTTTTCATAGCAGACTTGAAGCCAATGGAAGTCTTTTATCCACTCTTGGAAAAGTGTAGATGGTGGATTAACATTCAGCACATGATCACTAGTAAGATGTGTCATTATTTGTCACTTTAGGTGGTTTCTAAAACACAATCTGTCAGTGTTATCTTCATTCTCATCTTCAGCGCTTTACAATTTTTCGCGGTAGTAGCTCTCTCTGTCATCCCAAGCAAGAAGACTTTGACTGAGTGATTGACAGCTGATATCAACCAATCATTCGCGTTCAGTGCTAGAGCAGTGGTGGGCCAATAAGAAGAGCACGAAGGCGGGGCAAGCATTACGGACTTGCCTTTGATTACTGCAGCAAGTTGACATGACAACTGTTTTAAACCATTCCTGAGCGCTGCGTTTCGCTTTTCAAGTGCAGACAAAGAGCTTAGAGATGCATTCTGCGTGAATTTCTCCCGAATCCGCGCATGTGGTGAACATTTTGCAGCAAAAACTGGTCGCACGCAACAATTTTAAGCACTTGCAGAAATGCTCCCAAATATATTTTTAGGTAGCATAGATAAAATTTCAGGCGCATATGCGACCAAAATAGTCGCAATTTCGAGCCCTGACTGTGTATTTACACCGTGGCTACATTCATCAATTTAAACACACTAAAAACAACATTAACATTATAGCAGACACTGTAAAAGTGTGGCTCTCTTGATGTTCCGTATGCAGCCATTCTGCCGCTGTAGATGGTGTATTCTGGGAAACTCTTGGAACCCTTGGTTTTGAGTGTGATCCTGAAAAATCTTAGTTTCGAGGGCTATCTAGCCCGTGCTCTTAGCCCCACGCCTTCAAGTTAAAAAGAATTGGGACACCCCTAATGGGAAGGGCTAAGGGGTAGAATTGGGATTGGGCCTTACTCATCCTCAGGGGCGTTGCTAGGGTCGAAAGGGATAGAGCTAGAATAAAAGCAGTTTTTTTAAAAAACATTTAAGGGTCAAAATAATTATTCCCTTTAAGCTATATTTTTTTTCCGATAGTCATCATAAAAAACCATCGTTATACAATGACTTGCCAAATTACCCTAACCTGCCTTTAAATGTCACTTTAAGCTGTATAGAAGTTTCTTTAAACATGTCTAGTCAAGTATTACTTACTGTTATCATGGCAAAGAGAAAATAAACCAGTTATTAGAGATGAGCTATTAAAACTATTATTTAGAAATGTGTTAAAAAAATAAACAGGGGGGCCCGGGTGCATTAGGTATTTTCATAAGAAAGTCGATTTATAATCCGCTGCTAACTGACATAGCATGTTACTGTAGAATATAGCCATAAAATAATATGCTAGATACATGAACTCACTGTGATTTAACTATTACAGAAACAGATGTGACTGGCTATATCATATCTAGATAAAGATGTGTATATATATATATATATATATATATATATATATATATATATATATATATATATATATATAGAAAGCAAGTACAATTTACATTTTTCTGACTAATTTGCATGTATTTACATTAATGTGCAGCACATTTTATTGATTACCTACAGTTATGTTATTTTACCAAAACTACACACATTTTCTGCTGTAAAAACAAATATTAAGCTTCATCTGTAACTTAGCTAGAACTATTCAGTTTTGCGAAACAGTTGTATTATTACCTCATCAGCTTCAGCTGCTCAAAATAATGAATGATGTGCAGTGGCGGAATATTTTTTAAACCATGTGACAACAGAGCCACTCCCACCTGCCGGTAGACAGATAACAAAATAAATGTTATACAACCTATTTTTATTTAAGTGCAACATATTCCAGAAGATCAGGGGCTTAAGCCCCCAAAGCCCCCCCTCTCGCAACGCCCCTGCACATCCTTTACGTGTTCCAACCCTGTTTGACTTTCTTTCTTCTGAACTCAAAGGAGATATTTTGAGGAATGTTGTAAAAGCCACCGACATCAATAAGGTTTTGTTAGTTAAGCCTGCATCAACTGACAGTCAGCTGATCATGACATGTACCAACCCAGTTCTGACCTCTTGTCGCATCTTTTTAAGGGTGCTTTCACACTTTTTTCACGTTTGTTTTGGAACCTGGTGCTTTTTTCCCCTTAGCTCGATTGGTTTGGGCATATGGGAACACCACAGTCGCGCTCTGATTATGCCAAAACATTCAGTCTAAGACAGCCTAAATGAAGTGGTCTCGGCTTAATTGAAAAACTCTGGAACGATTCGGTTGTAGTGACAAAGCAATACAGTCCAGTAAACTAACAAACCAGCCTACAATGCATTATGGTTAAGTTATTTATATATATATATATATATATATATATATATATATATATATATATACAGTTGAAGTCAGAACTATTAGCCCTCCTTTTAATTTTTTTGTTCTTTTTTAAAAATCTCCCAAAATATGTTTAATAGAGCAAAAAATGTCTGATAAGTCTTATTTGTTTTATTTCAGCTATAAAAAAAAGCAGTTTTAAATTTTTTAAATACCATTTTAAGGTCAAAAGTATTTGCCTTTCAGCTATTTAATTTATCAATACTCTACAGAACAAACCATTGTTATACAATAACGTGCCTTATTACCCTAACCTGCCTAGTTAACCTAGTTAAGCCTTTAAATGTCACTTTAAGCTGTATAGAAGTGTCTTGAAAAATATCTAGTCAAATATTATGTACCGTCATCATGGCAAAGATAAAATAAATCAGTTATTAGAAATGAGTTATTAAAACTATAATGTTTAGAAATGTGTTGAAGAAATCTGCTCTCCGTTAAACAGAAATTAGGGAAAAAATAAACAGGGGGGTCAATAATTCTGACTAATAAGAAAGTGACTCCAGAACTTCTGTGTCTAGCTGAACTATTTAAAAATAGATATAATATCATTAACGTTTTTGGTTAACCTGACTTCTGATATAGAATAGATATT
The DNA here is from genome assembly GCF_049306965.1 of Danio rerio. Classification (NCBI taxonomy): domain Eukaryota; kingdom Metazoa; phylum Chordata; class Actinopteri; order Cypriniformes; family Danionidae; genus Danio; species Danio rerio. The sequence goes on from NC_133192.1 coordinate 4,693,902, forward strand.
TTACGATTGATGTTTTTATGAACAGTGACTTTGGTATTGTGTTTGTGATTTTTATGTGAAACTTTATGTGCTGCCTGCAATCTTGACCAGGTGTCACTGGAGAAAGAGTACTGTCTCAATGTGATCTCCTGGCTAAATAAAGGAAATAATAATAATAATAATATACATTTTACAACCCTTGACAATTGAAATGAGGCTATAAGACATTTTGACCTATGATTTATATTTAGTGACTGTCACTATTCAAAATGAAAGCGTACCTTTTTGCCTTTGTCTAATTTTTCATCGATATAAATTAAAATAACAATGTTTAACAGGTGAAAATAAACCAAGTTTGCTCGCATGTGACTTGTTTTAATCATTTTGGTCCGTTTAGTAACTTTGCCGTGTGAACCAAGAACAACACACCAAGAACAAAAAGCAACATTGTGACAGTTTTTATCCCTGTTTCGAACGAAACAATCCATTGGCATGTGTGAAAGCACCCTAAATCATATATCCGGTCTGACTTCAGCTTTTTTGGCTACTTGCCAATTCTAGACTCCCTCCACCATCCCAAACTCCTAGCTTATTACTGATGTCTGTTCATAATATTAGCCAAGTATGATAATCAGCCTCATGTTTTTGGCATTTACATTAACTCATATTATGAACGCTTTTGGGTCCTGTTTAGTTTTGCCAAGAGCAGAACCATCCCACCAGCTCTAACTGCATGTTTAATAGGTCTAAATATTTGACAAAAGTGATCCTGACTGAATTATTGAATAAATCAGGCCTATTTATTTCTTTATTTATTTCTTTATTTATTTGTTGTTGGCTGATTTTATTTATTTGTTTTTTATTCATTTATTTCTGTTTATTTATTTATTTATTTATTCATGTCTGTTTATTTATTCATTCATTAATACCTATTTATTTATATATTTGGTTAAATTAGGCCTATTTATTAATTTATGGCAGTTTTATCTATTTGTTTATTTATTTATTCATTTCTATTTATTTATTCATAACTATATTTATTTATTCAGTCATTCCTTTATTTATTTATCTATGCCAATTTATTTATTTATTTATTAAAATCTATTAATTAATTAATTAAATAATTTATTTATTTTAATCAGGCCTATTTTTTCATTTATGCTTATTTATTTATTTATCCATGCATATTTATTCGTTTGTTTATTCGTTCGTTCGTTCGTTTGTTCATTCATTCATACCTTTTTATTTATTTTATTAAATTGGGCATATTTATTTATTTATTTATTTATGCATATTTATATATTTATTAATTTATTTACTTGAATAAATTAGGCCTATTTATTTATTTATTTATTTATTTATTTATTTATTTATATATATTCATGCCTATTTATTTATTTGATTTGATTTAAATAATATTTATTTATTTATTTATTTATTCATGCTCATTTATTTATTTACTTGATTAAATCAGGCTTATTTATTTATTAATTAGGGCAATTCATTTATTTATCTATTCATGCCTGTGTATGTATTTATTTATTATTAAGTTAGACCTTTTTATGCATTTATTTATTAATCCATGCCTATTTATTTATATATTTTTTTATTTACTTGAATAAATTTGGCCTATTTATTTATTTAGTCATGGCTAATTATTTATTTTATTGTTTATTTATTGTTTTATTTGATTTAAATCATATTTACTTATTTATTCTTTATTCATGGCTATTTGTTTATATACTTGATTAAATCAGGCCTATTTATTTATTATTAAATCAGAACTTTTTATGCATTTATTCATTTATCGATGCCTATTTATTTATATATTTATTAATATTAATAATTATTAATAATTATTAATAATATATTATTTATTATTTATTTACTTGAATAAATTAGGCCTATTTAATAATTAATTTATTTATTTATTCATGCCTTTTTAATAATAAATAAATAGGCTTGATTTAATCAAGTATATAAACAAATAGCCAATAGAGTATAGAGAGTTTTCTTTATTTTATGAAGAAAATAAAAAAAATAAATGGTCATGAATAAATAAACAAATATGATTTGATTTTAATCATATTTATTAATTTATTCATGATCATTTATTTATTTACTTGATTAAATCAGGGCTATTTTTTATTATTAAATCCGGCCTTTTTATGTATTTGAATACATCCAGCATATTTATTTACTTATTATTTATCCATGACTGTTTATTTAATTAAATCAGGCCTATTTATTTATTTTTTAAATGAGACATATTTATTCATTTATTTACTTATTTGTTCATGCCCATTCATTTATTTATTTGATTAAATCAGGTATATATATATGTATATACATATATATATATATATATATATATATATATATATATATATATATATATATATATATATATATATATATATATATATATATATATATATATATATATTACTATTTTTTTTTTAATTAATTTATGCCTATTTATATGATCTCCTATTTATATAAGTCATGCCCAATTATTTATTTGTTAAATCACACCTATTCATTTATTTATTCATGCCTATTTATTTATTTAAGTCAGGCTTATTTATTTATTTGTTGAATCAGACCTATATTGATTGATTGATTGATTGATTGATTGGTTTAGTAAATATTTTATTTATTTATTTATTTAATTAACCAAGTCCCAAACTTTTAGATTGTCAATGTAGTTCCAGTTGAAATGTTATTGCATTAAATAACAGAGTAGTTAGTAAAAGCTCCTCGAGTAGGAGCGTTCGAGCACAGATGACACTTAATCAAATGCAATGACATTTTTAAGTGAGATTGAAGTGTCCAAACACTTCTTATTAGTGCGTTATTTTGCACAGCATGCCCGGAGAATCAGCCCCATCTCTATGACCGTGGAATAATGCAGAAGCGTCATCTCTGAAGCGCTTTAAATGTCAGATTTAATCTATGCACAAGAGCTGATGAGAGTCTCTGCATCTCCGCAAAGCTCAGCGGACTGTTTACCCTTCAGTGTTTGAGTTGCATTCGTAAACACATTAACTCTTTTTCCAGAAGTGCTTTCTGTGAAGGCAGTGGAGCGGATAGCAAACCTGTCTGGATGCCCTCGGACTTTCCAGTCGACCACCTGCGCCACGGACGAAGAATACCGCAGTATTACTGGAGTCTGCAATAACAGGTTTCTGAGTCCCATCTTAATAATTTATCCATAATGCAGAGTTTCAGATATCAGACACTGGGCAAAGCGTGGCCTTTTGTGGAGAGAAACTTGCCACTGATAAGATCAGGGTCAGCGAATATGGCTAAACAGTTGAAGAATAATATCTAAACCTGAAATATTCATGCACACCCACCTCGGTCAGGAAAGAAGTTACTGATCCTTTGCTTTCTATCTTCTGTTGATATGCAGTGTGGGATTCGACACCGTAAAATATAAAACAAAGGATCGTCTTCAATTTTTTCTCCAATTTTTTTGTACAAATTTACAATTGGAGTCACAATTATTAGTCCTCCTGAATTTTTTGCCCCGTTGTATATATTTCTTTTTTACCCAATTTCTGTTTAACTGAAAGATTTTATTCAACATTTCTAAACATAATAGTTTTAATAACTCATCTCTCTACTAGCTGGGCTTCCAGCTAACTCTATCAAGTCTCTTCTGCTGCTCCAGAACGCAGCAGCACGAGTGGTCTTCAATGAACCTAAACGAGCACATGTCACTCCGCTGCTAGTCCGTTTGCACTGGCTGCCAGTTGCTGCTCGCATCAAATTCAAAGCTCTGATGTTTGCCTACAAAGTGACCTCTGGCCTTGCTCCTTCTTATCTGCTCTCACTTCTACAGATCTATGTGCCCTCCAGAAACTTGCGTTCTATGAATGAACGTCGCCTCGTGGTTCCATCCCAAAGAGGGAAGAAATCACTTTCGCGAACGCTCACGCTCAATCTGCCCAGTTGGTGGAATGAACTCCCTAACTGCATCAGAACGGCAGAGTCACTCGCTATTTTCAAGAAACGACTAAAAACTCAACTATTTAGTCTCCACTTCACTTCCTAATCTGCAATTGCCTCTTTGAATATCACACTAACTGTACAAAAAAAAATAAAAAAATAAAAAAATAAAAAATACTAATACTACTAATACTTCCCTTCTTAGACTTTACAGACCTGAAACTTGCCTATAGCACTTATTCATTGTTGCTCTTAGTTGTGTAAATTGCTTCCTTGTCCTCATTTGTAAGTCGCTTTGGATAAAAGCGTCTGCTAAATGACTAAATGTAAAATGTAAATGTAAATCTCTAATAACTGTTTTATTTTATCTTTGCCATGGTGACAGCACATATTAATTGACTAGATATTTTTCAAGATTCTAGTATTCAGCTTAAAGCGACATTTAAAGGCTCAACTAGGTTAATTAGGGTCATTAGGCAAGTCATTGTACACTTACCGGCCACTTTATTAGGTACACCTGTCCAACTGCTCATTGACGCAAATTTCTAATCAGCCAATCACATGGTAGCAGCTTAATGCATTTAGGCATGTAGACATGGTCAAGACAATCTGCTGCAGTTCAAAGCGAGCATCAGAATGGGAAAGAAAGTTGATTTAAGTGCCTTTGAACAAAACATGGTTGTTTTTGCCAGATTTGCTGGTCTGAGTATTTCAGAAACTGCTGATCCACTGGGATTTTCACACAAAAACATCTCTAGGGTTTACAGAAAATGGTCTGAAAAAGAGAAAATATCCAGTTCTGTGGGCGCAAATGCCTTGCTGATGTCAGAGGAGAATGGCCAGACTGGTTCCAGCTGATAGAAAGGCAACAGTAACTCAAATAACCACCTTATACAACCGAGGTCTGCAGAAGAGCATCTCTTAACACACAACACGTCCAACCTTGAGGCAGATGGGCTACAGCAGCAGAAGACCACACCGGGTGCCGCTCCTGTCAGCTAAGAACAGGAAACTGAGGCTACAATTCACACAGGCTCACCAAAACTGGACAGTAGAAGATTGGAGAAACATTATCTGGTCTGATGAGTCTCCATTCCTGCTGCAACATTTGGATGGTCGGGTCAGAATTTGGCATCAACAACATGAAAGCATGAGTCCATTCTGCCCTTTATCAACATTTTAGGCTGCTGCTGGTGGTGTAATGGTGTGGGGTATATTTTCTTATCATACTTTGGACCCATTAGTACCAATTGAGCATTGTGTCAACACTACAACCTACCAGAGTAATGCTGCTGACCATGTCCATCCCTTTTTGACCATATTGTACCCATCTTCTGATGGCTACTTCCAGCAGGATAACAGGCCATGTCATGAAGCGTGAATCATCTCAGACTGGTTTCTAGAACATGACAATGAGTTCACTGTGCTCAAATGGCCTCCACAGTCACCAGATCTCAATCCAATAGAGCACCTTTGGGATGTGATGGAACGGGAGATTGGCATCATGAATGTGCAGCAGACAAATCTGCAGCAACTGCGTGATGCTATCGTGTCAATATGGAGCAAAATCTCTGAGGAATATTTCCAATACCTTTTTGAATCAATGCCACAAAGGATTAAGGCAGTTCTGAAGGCAAAAGGGGGTCCAACCCGATACAAGTGGGCTGGTGTGTGTTTCCTCCTGGTGCTCTTGTTTCCCCCACAGTCCAAACACATGCTCTGTAGGTGAATTGAATAAACTAATAAAATCAGTTGAGTGTGTGTGAATGAGTGTGTATGGATGTTTCCCAGTACTGGGTTGCAGCTAGAAGGGAATCCACTGTGCAAAACATATGCTGGATAAGTTGGCGATTCATTCCACTGTGGCGACCCCTGATGAAAAAAGGGACTGAGCCGATGGAAAATGAATGAATGAATAAAATGTTCTTGCTGTTTATAGCTTTACCCTCAATAATTTGAGCACATTTAAATCATGCAAGTTTTCTTTAGGATGATACGATTGATTTAGGTGAATTTAATAATATTCCTCTGCACCGGCTCGGCTGGCGAGATTTATAACATTAATTTTACATTGGCGGGAGGAAATGTACCATGTCCATCCAGTTCTAATGCATCAAATTATGTATTTTTAATGCAAAAACATCATCAGTTCTGATTAAATCTAGCTTTTATTACATGTGAACAAGTCGTTGGATATGGTTTGACATGCATATGAAACTTTTAAACATTTATCTGAATTGTATATAATTATTACTGGAGCTCGTCCAACACTCATCAGTTCCGAAAATACAGAGACTAGATAAACAATCAGACTTGATGCTGGACTGTTTTTCCACTCCAGACCATCAGAAACTGCTAGTTTTATAATTGATGATCTCTGCATCTCTATTGAACTGAATTGAGACGAGTAAAAGTCATCTTTATTGTCAATTCTGCCACATGTACAGACATACATTCATTTATTCATTTTCCTTCAGCTAAGTCTCATAGGGGCCGCTACTGGGGAATGAACCACTAACTATTCCAGCATATGTTTTACGCATGTCCTTCCAGCTGCAACCCAGTACTGGGAAACACCCATACACTCTCACATTCACACATTTATTCAGTCTTCTAGATCTAGGGATGGGTATCGTTAAGGTTTTAACGGTATTACTACTTTTATCTGTGCGTTCTGTGTGGGTCCTAATGCCCCAGTATAGTGAAGGGGACTCTATACTGCTCAGTGAGCACCGTCTTTCAGACGAGACGTTAAACCGACTCTTTGTGGTCGTTAAAAATCCCAGGATGTCCTTCGAAAAGAGTAGGGGTTTAACCCTGGCATCCTGGCCAATTCTGCCCACTGGCCTCTGTCCATCATACCCTCCTAACCCTCCCCATATCATAATTGGCTTCATCACTCTGTCTCCTCTCCACCAATCAGCTGGTGTGTGGTGTGTGGTCTGGCTGCCGTCGTGTAGTCTAGGTGTATGCTGTGCACTGGTGGTGGAGGAGATTCCCCCCTATGTGTAAAGCGCTTTGAGTGTCCTGAAAAGCTCTATGTAAATGTAAGGAATTATTATTAGTATTATTATTACCACATATCGGTTCGGTACTTTAAATGTTCTCTTCTCAGTACTTTTTTTATATTTTTTATGAAAAAATAAATTTATGGAATTAAAAACACTATTTTATTATTACGTTTTTAATGTAAAATAAAACAAAACCAGTAATTGTAAAACAAATAAGTAATTTTTTTTTTCTGTAAATGAATGTACAATAGTTTGAAGGAAAATGACTCTCATTTTTAAATCATTCTTCTGGAGTAAAATCAGCATGTTTGACTTTTCTGGCAGAAATGTGGAATCTTTCTTGGTTTATTGTGCTCCCTGCAGTTGAAAATACTGAGAACTGTCGAAGAGAACAGCCGAGAACTGTGAAGGCTTTTATACTTGACGCTCTTGCCAGAAACTCGAGCATTTCTCATGTGAGATTGCCAACTGTGCAGACGAATATCAAATATCGCACATTAGAAAAGGTTGGTCAGTTAAATTATGCTATTGTAAGAAATGTTTATTCAGCAATAATTCTCCAGATAGCAGAACCATTAACGTCAGAGCTTTACGATACTTCGGTCTTTTATAATGTAGCACCGATACCCATAAAGTACCGATACTATCCCTATCCAGATCTGAGGTGAACTCTCTGCTGCTGCTTTTAGTAGTATGGCAATAAATATCATGTGTAGTATGTTTTTACTTTATCCTATAAAGGATGTAATGCCAATATATTTTAACTCACATTGGGAGCATTTAACAATGAATAAAGCCCATAATCAGTGCCTGAGGTGATCTTTGTCATAGTAGTTTATGCTGTTGTTTTGCCACAACGTTGCAAAAATAGAAAGCATTTCTAAAAACATCAATTGTGCTTGTCGCTGTCATAGATGGTTATAACAAAATCTAATTTTAAAAAAGTGACCTTTTATCGCACGTTGTGTATTGCTAGGACACAATGTAAAGCTTTGATCTCTGTTTTGTTAAATGTGTCCTATTTAATCAACAGTGTAATATCGTTCGCTTATCGCCGTTCCTCTTAGTACACTGCAAAAAATGTTTAATAATAGTGTGTTTTTAATTTTATTTAAAATTCCTTCAATAATTTAATTTCAGTTCATTTTAATTTTTTATTCTTTTAGTTTCTGATGTAGTAAGCATCCCTTGTTCATAAATCTGATAAGTCACTAATCCAATACAATTTAGTTTGTTTTGTTTTTATTTTATTTTGATGTCGGTTACGCAAAACTTTTGTTTTAAGAAACAGTAACTCTGGCTTGCACATTTAATTTAAAAAGCTTTTCATCTAAAAAAACATATTTTATTTGAAGGGTTATGGTTGATTATAATGTTATTCATTCATTCACTCATTTTCTTTTCGGCTTAGTCCCTTTATTAATCAGGGGTCGCCACAGAGGAATGAACCGGCAACTTATCCAGCATATGTAAACATCCATACACACTCATTCACACACCTACACTACGGACAATTAAGTGTACCCTATTCACCTGTACCGCATGTGTTTGGACTGTGGGGGAAACCAGAAAACCTGGAGGAAACCCGCTCCCATGCAAACATGGGGAGAACATGCAAACTCCACACAGAAATGCCAATTGACCCAGCCGAGGCTCGAATCAGCGACCTTCTTGCTGTGAGGTGATAGAGCAACCCACTGAGCCACTGCGTTGCCCCTAAAATGTGATTCATTCATTCATTTTTTTATCGGCTAAGTCGCTTTATTCATCAGGGGTCGCCACAGTGGCATAAACCGCCAACTTTACGAAGCGGATGCCCTTCCAGCTGGAAAACACCCATGCATTTTCACATTCACACACTCAAACATTATGGCCAATTTAGTTAATCCAGTTCACCCGTAGTGCATGTCTTTGGACTGGGGTAAACCAGAGCACTCGGAGGAAACCCACGCCAACACGGAGAGAACATGCAAACTCCACACAGAAATGCCAACTGACCTAGCCGGGACTCAAACTAGTGACCTTCTTGCTGTGAGGGGACAGTGCTTACCACTTTGCCTTCGTCCCACCCAAAATTATTATTCTGCAATTTAAATATTTTGTTAGTTAGATTCCAACAATTGCAGGGCTCCACACAATTCACTCTGAATATCCCAACACAAATCAATTAAGTTGACGTAACAATTTCAAGTGGATTGAACAAAACAATTTGTCCCCAAAAAAAAAAATAATCTAAAGAATTGTGTTGTTTCAGCTCATTGTACATATGTAGTTTGAACAAGCAGCAAAATCCTTTTTTTGAGTGCATGTGTGATCTCGTCAGACATTTCCATCACGTCTGTTTGTACGGTGTGTTTTAGGAAGAACCCGTTTTGGGGGTCCGCCAACACCGGCTTGGCCAGATGGCTCCCCGCTGAGTACGAGGATGGAGAAAACCAACCCAAAGGCTGGAACGCTGGACGCCAATACAACGGCTTCCAACTTCCTCCGGTGAGATTTAGCAGAATATATCCACTGAATGCATGAAAGACTCAATGTGAAAAAACAAACCGTTCACTATGAGGACGAGTTAAAAAGCTTTGTCTTGCTTTCTGATGTAAATATCTTAACATTCTAGGCAGGGTAAAAACCATGGGAGGTGAACTGTAAAAAATATCTGTAAATTAGCAGTCTGTATTTTGTGATTCATGTTTTTATTTTTTATTTATGCTTTTGAATTGCATTATGAGATCCTGGTCTTTCTTATGAGAACTTTTAATCTTAAAAATGTTTAAAAGAGACCCTTTTTATCAATTTTCCTAGTTTGCAGTGCTATATTGTCTGTGTTGGTGTTGTATATTAAGGTCCAAAAACTTAATAATAATAAACTGCCAGTACATTTTCTGTTATTTTACAGATTTATTTTTCTATACGGTATATTATTTTTTATACATTTTATTTTTTTAAACTACAAAAATGTCAACACGTCTAAAATTTTCAACATCAAAAGTCAACAGAGCAGAGATCAGCATCCCATAATGCAACCATAAATAAACAGAAAACATAAGAAACGAAAGCTGTTAATTAACGCATACACACACACACACACACACACACACACACACACACACACATATATATATATATATTATATATATATATATATATATATATATATATATATATATATATATATATATATATATATATATATATATATGTGTGTATATATATATATATATATGTGTATATATATATATATATGTGTATATATGTATATATATATATATGTATGTATGTATGTGTATGTATATATATATATATATATATATATATATATATATATATATATATATATATATATATATATATATATATATATATATATATGTGTGTATCCTAAATCCCAAATGACTGACTGACTGACAGGTGCGTGATGTGTGAGGCCAGCAACCACGATGTGTAGCCGTTTCACTTTACTTCAGGACACATTAATGTCGCTCTTTAGGTCTATTAGAGACATTTATAAGTATTCCTAGCAAATCTTATAAATGTTGGAGACATACCAGTAACATAAACGCACTAAATCGCACTTCAGCAGCGTTTATTTGAGAGCGCACAAGAAGATCTGCGCTTGAGCAGCGTATATTTGAGGGCGTGCAAGAAGTTTTGTGCACGAGCAAAGGAAATCGGCGCGCAAGCAAAGAGATTCGCATGCTCGTAGGCTATTACATAAATGCAATCTCGATCTAATACTGCACTCACGACATTTATCATTGAAATAACACCACAGGTAGTTGGTAGATCTGAGTAAAAAAGGCCCGCTGTCACAGCTGTAAAAATATACTAGAGGAAACACTGTATGGAAATAAATAGATAGATAGATAGATAGATAGATAGATAGATAGATAGATAGATAGATAGATAGATAGATAGATAGATAGATAGATAGATAGATAGATAGATAGATAGATAGATAGATAGATAGATAGATAGATAGATAGATAGATAATTTTATAATTCTTTAAAATATTTTTTCTTTAAAAGTATAATTATTAATTAGCCATTTAAAAACTCAAATGAAGTTCCCTCATCCATGTAACCCTGACTTGGTACATAAAATCACAACATGCTTCTTTGAATTTTATAATAATGTCATTAAATCTTCCATATACATGCAGAATATTTATAGGCAAACCTCTGTGAAAGTCTGCCAAATAAGCTTGAGAAAGTGTTGCATATTTAACAGCTGGATCTCACATCTACCTGTGACACATTGGCCTTTCCCCGCTCTGTCATCGCATTAAAAATGCAACGCTATGCACACGGTTTTAAGCATGCACAACCTCTTCCTCCCAAATGCAAAGAAACACTCGACTCAAACTACTTTTAATGAGGCAGAAACCGCAGCGCTTCAGTGCAACAAGAGCCACGGCGAACGCTCATATTGTCACATCTCACATTGTGTAGAGCCGCTGGAGAAAAAAAAAGGCCCTGAAAAAACACTTCCAGCTAATTTCTGTGCAAACCGGTTTAATTGCGAGTGGTTTAATGACATTTTAACAGGTAAACACACGCTGGCAGAGGAGTTTAATGAGATTTTCTTCCACTAAACATCAACATAGCAGGGGTGTGTTCATGCATTTCCTTTATTTATTTATGTTTTTTATGCTTAAGCGCAACTGCATTAGATTCTAAAGATGTGGATGTGTAAAGGGTTTTGTTTTTAGGTGGTTGTGTTTTTTACTATAATAAAAGTTATAATAGTTTTTATTTGTGATGATCAACCTGATAAAGTAAGGCTATTATTCTCATTCTAATTCTTGCTTTGGCATCTGATCAATAGTTAAATTGTTCATTAGTCTTCCCTTCCTGAACTCTTTGCAAATTTTTAAAGTGACTCTTAGTTTGTTGGTTATATTTTGCTGTCGCCTCACAGCAAAAAAGTCGCTGGTTTGAGCCTTTCACATTTTACCTGTTTATATATATATATATATATATATATATATATATATATATATATATATATATATATATATATATATATATTTTTTTTTTTTTTTTTTTTTTTACTCATTTATATCATTTGTTTTTATTTTTATTTTACTTTTATTTTTGTTCATGTAAAGCACTTTGAATTGCCACTGTGTATTAAATGTGCTATATAAAAAAACTTGCCTTGCCTTGCCTAGAATGACCAAGAGACAACACTCAATAGAACGTTTCATTTCAACAGCAGCGCCTAGCAACAGCAATGGATTCTGGCATTTTGGAATGAAATCGATCGGCTGACCATTGGATCTTATCGCTGTTGCGATGGCAAGCAGCTGCTTTGTTATTTATGTATTTATTTAAAAAGCGCATTAAAGCTGAGATATAACCTGAAATATCAATACAATACAACACTTACTAACACAATCATCAGCACTTTTAGTACTTTATTTTACAGACTTATAATATGCTTATGTACTATTGGAGTTCTCATTCCAAAATTGCCGCCGCGCCATCTAGTGGCTGTTTACAAAATTGCACTAGAGTGTCGCCTCTTGGTGATTCTATGCTCTTTGGTAAGGGTGACAGATAAGAAGTTTGTTGCAACTATCTTAATGAAATCCCTTACCTCAGGGACTTTTCCCCCTCAGGAACACCCTTAAGTTAAATTACTGAAATTACTTTCATGCAATCGGGCACAGGTGGCGATTGTAACTGCTGTCACTTGCAGAGAAAGCGCGGTTGCCTGAGCGTGCAAGTTCGAGAGTGCAAGCCTGAAATTGCAAGTGCAAATCTATTGGTGTGCCAGACTCTATTGGTTCATTCTGCTGGGATGACCCCAGATTAATAAAGGGACTAAGCCGACAAGAAAATGAATGAATGAACACTGAGAGTTAATATTAAGCTAAATTTAATCTCGGGGCCCACCTGCAGGATCGCTTAGGCCCACTGGTTGGGAATCTCTGATCTATACTTATATTTATATCCATACTTTTTTTTTTTTAAATCATGAGTATTAAATATGATCTGAAGTCTTTTAGGGATGATTTATTTCCAGGACCTTTACTTGCTCTGTTCTTTAGTGGTGATGAACTTTGTCTTTTAAAATCATAAAGCAGTTTTCTGAACAAATTTGAGCCGTTTTCCCTCCATTTTCTCACATGAGCCATAAAAGCCTGATGTCTAAAATATAAAACTTAAGAAAAAACACTTATGCCACATATGTATTTGTATGTATATATTATGTTTTGTTTAAAATTCAAGACATTTCATAATATTTAACTTTTAAAGATGGTGAACTTCTCAGGCTTTTATTTATCATGACAGTGAGTTTTGCTCATGAAATCAGGAAACCATTAGAGGCTGGTTACATCCACACATTGCTGCCAGTCTACTGTGTTTAAACCCCTTATAAAAGTGATTTTTGCATAGTAGGTCCCCATTAAATTGATAATCAGATGCTGGAGAGAGAATATGATTTACGCATCTTCTCTGATTTCTCTTATTGTAAGGTTCGAGAGGTCAGTAAGAGGATCATTCGCAGCTCCAGCTCAGCTCTACAGGAGGACAGGGATTATTCTCAGATGCTGGTGGACTGGGGTCAGTATATCGATCATGATATCTCCTTCACGCCGCAGAGCTCCAGCCAGACCTCGTTCACCCCGGGATTCGACTGTCTGCGCACCTGCGTCAGTGCAGATCCCTGCTTCCCCATACAGGTGAACACTCAACATGCTAATTTTGAGAGGATCATGTGCTTATGATTGTCCACAGCTGGTTCTGCATTGGCTAACACATGATTCACCAATCAGATGATTTCTAACTCATTCATAACCAGAGTTTGTTACCAGTACTGATAAAGGGCATCTGTTTTGTAAAACATTTGCTGGAATAGTTGGTGGTTCATTCCGCTGTGGCGACCACTGATAAATAAGGGACTAAACTAAAGGAAAATTAATAAATGAACAAATTTAGTGTTTTTATTTTTTTATTTTATTTTATTTAATTTTTTTTACAGAAAACAATAATTATTCTTTTTTTTGTTTTAATAATCAGCTACAGCATTGGCTTGTTCATTTTTCATCTATTTAATTTAATTGTATTTGTTATATTTTTGTAGTAATAGTAAAGGTTATTTCTGGTATATAAATAACTTTAACAATAATCACACTGTATATTTGCTTCTATATTATTCATCATTTGAAAGTCCTAAAAAAACACTATCAAATAAAATGCAAATTCAAACTAATAAGCTATACGTTTCTGTCTATTGTTTTACAATTAGAAAAAAAGAAGTGGTTTGTGAAAAGATTAAAAAAGGTTTTTTCGAAACCTTCAATACATGTGTGATCAGCAGGACGCAAACGCTTTCAGGGCGTGTCAGAACGCATTTTTGCTAATTTAAGGACGGGATAATCCACTTTGCGCCATGGCGCATGGTCTAAAAGCGTTTAAGAGTTTATTTTCTTAATGAGTTATGGGTATGTTTTGAGAATAAACAAATCAGAGTCTCATCTCCCATTCCCTTTAAGACCCAGCTGCGTCGCGACATAAGCGCATTTGCTATTTACAGGACGTAAATTAAGCCTAAGTGAAAAAACAGAGCATTTCACAAGCAAACAGTTGACAGTTTTTTAACAGAAAACTGTTAAACAGAGCATCTACTGCGTGAGAATGAGAAATAATGGATCTACTTTCGCTCTTGAATAGGGAAACCTTTACGCACAGACATCAATTAGCCTATAAATAGTTCATTTTGTTTGTTAAGCGCAAATATTTGTTTCAAAACTATTTCTAAATTCAGTTCTAATTTCCAGCAAACGAATAAATGAACAATAATAACGAAGTGTGATAAAAAACCTGAGTTATATCCTAATACAAATGCTGCCCCATATGGTCTAAAACCTGCAGGTGGGCAAATCTAAGCTTGTTTTTAATAAAACAAATATGGTAACACTTTACAATAAGGTTCATTAGTTAATGCATTTACTAACATGAACAACACCTGTACAGAATTTATCAATCATAATTGAACATTTACTAATGCATTATTAACATCCAAGTTCATGCTTGTTAACATTAGTTAATGCACCATAAGTTAACATGAACTAACAATGAACTGCTGTATTTTCATTAACTAACGTTTATTAACATAAACAAATACACTAGTAGATGTATTGTTCATTGTTTGTTCATGTTAGTAAATGCATTAATTAACATTAACTAATGAACCTTATTGTAAAGTGTGACCACAAATATAAATATGGATATAATAAATAATATTGCTAATAAAATAACATTATACAAAAGCAAATTGTTATGAATGAACTGAGAAAGCCTCCCAAGCCAGAAGAAAGCATAAAAGCAGTGGTTTTTCATATTTATGTAGGCTAGAAATTAATGTTTTGTAATATTTTAATCCTTTATATTCATATCCTATATTTATTCTTATTATATCCTATATATAGGCCTATCCTTAATATTTCAATTTTTTTCACGTGTAAAGATATTTGCGTATTGCTCTACATCTTGTATGTAGGCTATTAAGCAGTGTGTAAGCAAGGTGCAACTCTGCGCTGGAGTTTAGTCCGGGTTTGTTTTGGTCTAATAAAAAATCTATTATAGTTTCTTAAAATAGCAACGCGCCAGCAGTGCGCCTCAGAACGCCTTCCTTTTTACACCAGAACGCCTATGGGCGCACATGAGTGCAAATGCATTTGCTATTTAAAGAGCGTAGCGCAAAACATCAAAACAACTCTTGCGCCAAGCTGAAACCAACAAACAAGTATTGCGCCGTGCCTTGCGCCACATTGCGCCGGGTGTATGATAGGGCTCAGAAAATCTCGGAAAATAATTCCAGAAATGTTATTTTGCATGATATTGCCATCAAATTCAAAACATATACTCAGGAGATGTGTGACTTTTGACCTATTACTTTTCTGTATTGCTCCAGAACTGATTTCATATATTTGTTTACTCTGTTGGGTGTAATGCAATAAAAGTAACACAATTTACATAATAATATGACTTTTTAAAGTAACAAGTGTAACGTTACCTTTAAAAAATAAGTAATAATATTTGAATTACTTTTTAATTTAATGAATTAGATTTAAAAAAATACATTGCTGAGTTCAAATGAAAGAAGTCACAATGAATAATGCAGTCAATGAGAGAATGTTCATTGTTTTGAATGCACCGAAGAAAAGGAAAAGGTTATTGTAGTCTCAATGGACATTGATTTTGCTTAAGACAAATAGTACAAAAGTAGCAAACACATTGCTTTAAACTTTTGTAGGGGCTCAACCAACGTTAAAAGACCAATCAGGGATTTATTCGCTTATTTCAAGAAATCTTGAAGATTCAAATCACTTGATTCGACTCAGTTGAGTCAGACTGAATCAGACTAAGGGTGCTTTCACATCTGTAGTTTGCTTCGTTAGGTCTGGACCAAACGCAATAAATGATACATTGTTGCATTTTCTGCAATATGCCCATGAGTCCAGCATGACACTGAATGACAACGCTTCAGATGACTGTTCTAGAACCTACAGCTAATCAGTCTGTCTGATTCTGGAGTGCATTACAGCTCTAGAGCAAAATATAAGTGATAAATGATCTTAAATAAAGCAAATACATTTATAGAGATGGCATATAAGTGTATAACTTCACTCACCTGGAAAATGGAGGCAACTTGAAAAGTGCACACAGCATGCCATATCATCTGATAATTGTAGTAAATAATTCCATAAGGCAATTGACTGTGTAAAGAAACATTAACCAAAACAAAAATACAACATATATGCAGAGTTCAGCGGCTAATCAGCCGGAATCAGCTGAGGTGACGAGACTGTGAGCAGCCAGATCTAACTGTCACTCAAGTGGCCACACCCTTAATTATGCAGACTTAATATAACCTAATATAAACTAAACGGATGAGAAAAAAATTCACCCCCTTACAGTTGTCATGAAGGATAATATTAGATATATGCACCAAAGCCATCTTTTGTACCAGGCTGTAATCATGTGTTTATCAGCTGTAAAAATGGCTAGTTTACCAATGCAGCCAGAAATCACCTGGGGCCTCATGTATCAACGCTGCGTACGCACAAAAACTTTGCATACGCCAGGTTTCACGCTCAGAATCTCTCTCGTTTGGATTTACTAGCGATGAACTGAACGTGGGAATGTGTGCAGCTCCACGCCAGCTTTATGGCTGGCGTACGCACATTTTTTGTGTGTGCCTGTTTTATTTCCATTGGCGACTCCTAGAGGCAGTTCTCTACAAAGTGTCTGAGCCTTGCAATGGCAGCTGTATGAGACGGGTTCATCTAGCAGATATATAAGGTTTCCATACCATACAGTTGACCAGCCAAACATTAAAGCACAATTTGCAGCGGTCGCCTGTTTTCCCAATGTAATCTGAGCGATCTACTGCACGCACATTGTTATAAAGACACTATCTGAAGATGAATTTGAATGCGTGAATCAGAAACATTTCCATTCAATAAATGTGCAAATAAAATATGATGCACAAACTTATTAATGATTCCTACTTGTCTTTCTCGTGATAAATAGTAGGGAAAATTTGATATGTAGCGGGGGGAAAAAGACGCTGCATTCGAACCGAGTTGCTGCTTAATTCGAACACTGCTTAATAGCCTACACACAAGATGTAGAGCAATACGCAAATATCTTTACACGTGAACATGTTGACATGCGTTTTACGAGCTGCGCCACTGAGACTGTTAAGGGTGTTGCAGCCTTTTACACCTAGAAATCACACTATTTCTTTTTTAATTCACTAAGTGCGATGTTCAGACCCAACTGTGTTGACCACATCAGCTAAACTCTCCCACTCTATTTTTTTCTTTTGTTGTTAACTCCGGAGAACAAACTTGCACATAACACCGCTTTTCTCCGGTCTACCTCCGAAAGGAGAACCTCTAATTCACATTCTGTTCAAAGTTTCTCTTCTTGCTTGCTTTTGCCGTTGCTTTTTCGTTTGGTTTTGCCAAAATAAAGTCATTAGCATATTCATACGGGGGAGGAGGCAGGGAGGGGTTTTGCACTCGTGCATGTTGGGCACAGTTTCACGTTCATTCGGATGTACAAAAGAATATGCGTGGGATTCGGCGTACGCAGTGTTTCATACATCTGAATTTTTTTACAGCTTTTTTGCGTACGCAATGTTTTAGTATGATTTCCACGCAAGTCTTAGTACATGAGGCCCCTGGACTTCATGGAACCAGCCCCCCAAGGCGAGTGGATGAATTACAGTTTTAGTTCCTTCCGTACTGGCTTCCCGAGAGAGAGCAGGAGGTTGCCACTTGGTGAATCGATTATGTGAAACCCAGCATTTTTATGTACCGTGTACTCTACACAACACTCTACTCTTCCAAATATGATGAATACACCAGTAAACTGATTGGCTGTTTTAATTGAGGGGGGCGTGGCTTCCATTCCCTCATCCTCTGCACTGAACGCTGTGATTGCTCTCATTCATTATTCTCCTGCTCTTTCTGTCTCCGCTGTTGTGTGTTATTAATCACCGGCAACATCTATTTTCATACGCGAGTCATACCGGCAGCCAGCTTTTCTGCTATTGACTGGATAAGACATTCCCCCAGACATTTCATTACAATTATCTCTCTCTCTGACATGCGGTGTCAAGGAGCAGGGCCACTGTTCTCATTTCCAGCATTGACAGAAGTTCATTTAGTGGAAACAGATAAAATGGCACGCGTTTCCCTCGGGTGAAGTCATTGTCTGAGTCAGAGGTGCAAATATATTTGACAGTTCAGGACTGCTGAATTCGGCGGGAAATGTGGCGGAGGCCTATAATTAAAAAAAGAAACTATATCTCATTGATTACTTCTTTATCTCCGGCCAACCTCAAAACGCCATTCAAAATGGGGGTCACGGCTGCACCTTTCTGCTGGTCGCACATTTGGATCCTTCAGGGCTCGAACCGCTCAAAAAACATGCGAGTTTGTAAGTAATCTCAGCGTCCCCAGCCTGAGGCGAGAGGACACCTCCATAGATATACAAAATAGCATTTCAGTCTGACTCCCCATGAGCCAAAATACTAATACTGCATACTAATACTGATATTGCAGCAGCTCGCCGTCTGTGCTGGGAAATGACACATGGAAAATCAACGGTATACATTTTGCAATCGAGTCAAAGCCTAAGGAGCATGTCCTTGCCCTTCCAAGGGTCAAGTGATTTTCACAAATAGATTTATCTGTGAGTTCTGTTTTATTTTGAGGTTTTTAGTAAGTTAAGTACTTTAATATCAGTTTTGAAATGTCAATTTTATCTTGCATTTTTTAAAAGTTTATTATTATTATTAATATTATTTATTTATTATTATTATTGTTTTAGGTTTTTTTTAGTAGGTTTAGTACATTAATCAATTTTAATATATAATTTTTATCTTGCATTAAAATAAATGTAAATACTTTTGTTTTTAATTCTAGCTTTATATTATTATTATTATTATCATCATCATTTTTACTACTACTACTACTACTATTACTACTATTACTACTATTTTAATTAAAATTTTAAGGTTTTTATTGAGTTTAGTACTTTAATATCAGTTTTGAAATGTCAGTTTTATCTTGCATTTAATTCAATATTTTGGTTTTAATTTCAGCTTTATGTTTTTGTTGTTATTATTGTTGTTGTTGTTGTTGTTATTATTATTATTATAGTTTTAAGGTTTTTTGTAGGTTTAGTACATTAATCAATTTAAAAATATCAGTTTTATCTTGCATTAAAACAAATGTAAATACTTTTTAAATTCTAGCTTTAAATTATTATTATTATTATTATTATTATTATTATTATAGTTATTATTATTATTATTATAGTTTTAAGGTTTTTTAGTAGGTTTAGTACATTAATTAATTTTAAAATACCATTTTTATCTTGCATTAAAATAAATGTAAATACTTTCGTTTTTAATTCTAGCTTTATATTTTTATTATTATTATTATTATTATTATTATTATTATCATCATCATTTTTACTACTACTACTACTACTACTACTACTACTATTACTACTATTTTAATTAAAATTTTAAGGTTTTTATTGAGTTTAGTACTTTAATATCAGTTTTGAAATGTCAATTTTATCTTGCATTTAATTTAATATTTTGGTTTTAATTTCAGCTTTATATTTTTGTTGTTATTGATGTTGTTGTTGTTGTTGTTGTTATTATAGTTTTAAGGTTTTTTTAGTAGGTTTAGTACATTAATCAATTTTGAAATATCAATATCTTGCATTAAAATAAATGTAAATACTTTTGTTATTAATTCTAGCTTTATATTATTATTATTTTTATCATCATCATTACTACTACTACTACTTCTACTACTATTATTTAATTAAAATTTTAAGGTTTTTATTGAGTTTAGTACTTTAATATCAGTTTTGAAATGTCAGTTTTATCTTGCATTTAATTCAATATTTTGGTTTTAATTTCAGCTTTATGTTTTTGTTATTATTGTTGTTGTTGTTATTATTATTATTATAGTTTTAAGGTTTTTTGTAGGTTTAGTACATTAATCAATTTAAAAATATCAGTTTTATCTTGCATTAAAACAAATGTAAATACTTTTTAAATTCTAGCTTTAAATTATTATTATTATTATTATTATTATTATAGTTATTATTATTATTATTATAGTTTTAAGGTTTTTTAGTAGGTTTAGTACATTAATTAATTTAAAAATATCAGTTTTATCTTGCATTAAAACAAATGTAAATACTTTTTAAATTCTAGCTTTAAATTATTATTATTATTATTATTATTATTATTATTATTATTATTATTATTATAGTTATTATTATTATTATTATAGTTTTAAGGTTTTTTAGTAGGTTTAGTACATTAATTAATTTTAAAATACCATTTTTATCTTGCATTAAAATAAATGTAAATACTTTCGTTTTTAATTCTAGCTTTATATTTTTATTATTATTATTATTATTATTATTATTATTATCATCATCATTTTTACTACTACTACTACTATTACTACTATTTTAATTAAAATTTTAAGGTTTTTATTGAGTTTAGTACTTTAATATCAGTTTTGAAATGTCAGTTTTATCTTGCATTTAATTCAATATTTTGGTTTTAATTTCAGCTTTATGTTTTTGTTGTTATTATTATTGTTGTTGTTGTTGTTGTTATTATTATTATTATAGTTTTAAGGTTTTTTGTAGGTTTAGTAAATTAATCAATTTAAAAATATCAGTTTTATCTTGCATTAAAACAAATGTAAATACTTTTTAAATTCTAGCTTTAAATTATTATTATTATTATTGTTATTATTATTATTATTATTATTATTATTATTATTATAAAAGTTATTATTATTATTATTATAGTTTTAAGGTTTTTTAGTAGGTTTAGTACATTAATTAATTTTAAAATACCATTTTTATCTTTCATTAAAATAAATGTAAATACTTTCGTTTTTAATTCTAGCTTTATATTTTTATTATTATTATTATTATTATTATTATTATTATTATTATCATCATCATTTTTACTACTACTACTACTACTACTACTACTACTACTATTACTACTATTTTAATTAAAATTTTAAGGTTTTTATTGAGTTTAGTACTTTAATATCAGTTTTGAAATGTCAATTTTATCTTGCATTTAATTTAATTTAATATTTTGGTTTTAATTTCAGCTTTATATTTTTGTTGTTATTGATGTTGTTGTTGTTGTTGTTGTTATTATAGTTTTAAGGTTTTTTTAGTAGGTTTAGTACATTAATCAATTTTGAAATATCATTATCTTGCATTAAAATAAATGTAAATACTTTTGTTATTAATTCTAGCTTTATATTATTATTATTTTTATCATCATCATTACTACTACTACTACTTCTACTACTATTTTAATTCAAATTTTAAGGTTTTTATTGAGTTTAGTAATTTAATAGCAGTTTTGAAATGTCAATTTTATCTTGCATTTAATTTAATATTTTGGTTTTAATTTCATCTTTATATTTTTGTTGTTATTATTGTTGTTGTTGTTGTTGTTGTTGTTGTTGTTGTTATTATTATTATTATTATTATTATTATTAAATCTTTCTTGATTTAACCAGATAAAAACCCACTGAGATCAAGATGTTATTTACAAGGGTGACCTGGCCAAGAGGCCCGCAACACACAACTTATATAAAAAAAAATAAAAATAAATAATAATAATAATAATTATAATAATAATAAATAGAAAGTTAAGATAACATAAAAAATACAGTTGTTACCCCACATTAGAATATGTTAAAAACACATACATTGAGAAATATACTGTTGTTGTTGTTTGTTAAAAAGACAGAATATTATTTTATTATATTATTATAATTTTTTTCCAGCATTTTTTAACTAAATATATCCAGCAATGTAGAGAAGAGGAGAGAAAATGGGGGCAATCGCTTTCTGAAATCTGTGCTTGATTTAACACATCCCCGAGAGTTGACAGCTTGATTATTGCACTTAACAGACAGGAAGACACAGTGTGCACTATGTAGGGAGCAAATGAGCAACACATGCAAAGAACAAGATCATAAAACATGCAAATTTACACAAAATAATACAAACTCATCTCAGAGCATATGTTCTGTTTGTTTCAGCTCTATATTGATCTTTAACACACTAAAGTAATGCATATTCAGAAGCAGACGTAACATTGTTTTACTTTTTGTTGAGAATTTGCACATAAATTGATTCATGGGAGGAAAAGTTGAGCCTGACATTAATATGCTGTCATTTTCACCTCCATGTCATTTATAAGCTTTCTGACTTTGAATTTTTTGTCATTTATGAAAAACAGAGACTGAAAATCAAGGGAAAATATATATAAAGTTGAAGCGCAGAAAATTATAAGACAACCCGATAGCTATTAATTAGAAATATTTTCCATAGCTAAATAATTTAGCAACACATTTGCATGTTCACATTTTTCAGATGGAGGTTAATGACCAACTGACATCTATGTAATGTCAAATATTTCAATAAAATGAGGGTCATTTTGATCACTTTTAGTTTACTAGTAGTGTAGCAGCCGTCAACCGATCAGAAGCTTGCTTTAGTGGCAACCATCAACCAATCAGGAGCTTGCTTCAGTAGCCGCTGTCAACCGATCAGGAGCTTGCTTAAGTAGTGGCCGTCAACCAATCAGGACCTTTTTTAGTAGTGGCTGTCAACTAATCAGGAGCTTGTTCTAGTAGCAGCCGTCAACCAATCAGAAGCTTGTTTAGTAGCAGCCGTCAACTGATCAGCAGAATCAGAGGCTTGCTTTAGTAGTGGCCATCAACCAATCAGGACCTTGCTCTAGTAGCGGCTGTCAACCAATCAGGATTTTGCTTTAGTAGTGGCCATCAACCAATCAGGACCTTGCTCTAGTAGCGGCTGTCAACCAATCAGGATTTTGCTTTAGTAGTGGCCATCAACCAATCAGGGCCTTGCTTTAGTAGCGGCCGTCAACCAATCAGGAGCTTGCTCTAGTAGCAGCAGTCAACCAATCAGGAGCTTGCTTTAGTGGCGGCTGTCAACCGATCAGGAGCTTGCTTTATAGTAGCAGGCTTCAACCAATAAGGAGCTTGTTTAGTAGCAGCTGTCAACGGATCAGCAGCTTGCTTTAGTAGTGGCCGTCAACCAATCAGGGGCTTACTTTAGTAGTGGCTATCAACCAATCAGGACCTTGATTTAGCAGTGACCGTCAACTAATCAGGAGCTTGCTTTAGTAGTTTATCAACCAATCAGGAGCTTGCTCTAGTAGCTGCCGTCAACCGATCACGAGCTTGCTTAAGTAGCAGCCGTCAACCAATCAGGAGCTTGCTCTAGAAGCAACCATCAACCAATCAGCAGATTGCTCTAGTAGCCGCCGTCAACTAATCAGGACCTTGCTTTAGTAGTGGACGTCAACCAATCAGGGGCTTACTTTAGTAGTGGCCATCAACCAATCAGGACCTTGATTTAGTAGTGGCCGTCAACTAATCAGGAGCTTGCTTTAGTAGTGGCCATCAACCAATCAGGAGCTTGCTCTAGTAGCTGCCGTCAACCAATCAGAAGCTTGCTCTAGAAGCGACATCAACAAATCAGGAGATTGCTCTACTAGCGGCCGTCAACCAATCAGAAGCTTGCTCTAGTAGCGGCTATCAACCAATCAGGGCCTTGCTTTAGTAGTGGTCGTCATCTAATCAGGAGCTTGCTTTAGTAGTGGCCATCAACCAATTAGGAGCTTGCTCTAGTAGCTGCCGTCAACCAATCACGAGCTTGTTTAAGTAGCAGCCGTCAACCAATCAGAAGCTTGCTCTAGAAGCGACCATCAACAAATCAGGAGATTGCTCTACTAGCGGCCGTCAACCAATCAGAAGCTTGCTCTAGTAGCGGCTATCAACCAATCAGGGCCTTGCTTTAGTAGTGGTCGCCATCTAATCAGGGCCTTGCTTTAGTAGTGGTCGCCATCTAATCAGGGCCTTGCTTTAGTAGTGGTCGTCATCAAAACAGGAGCTTGCTTTAGTAGTGGCCATCAACCAATCAGGAGCTTGCTCTAGTAGCAGCCGTCAACCAATCAGGAGCTTGCTTTAGAAGCGACCATCAACAAATCAGGAGATAGCTCTACTAGTGGCCGTCAACCAATCAGGGCCTTGCTTTAGTAGTGGTCGTCATCTAATCAGGAGCTTGCTCTAGTAGCGGCTGTCAACCGAACAGGAGCCTGATTTATTAGTGGCCGTCAACCCGAACAGAGGCTTGTTTTAGTAGCAGCCTTCTTCCAATCAGGAGCTTGCTTTGGTAGCGGCTGTCAGCTGATCAGGATCTTGATTTAGTAGCAGCCGTCAACCAATCAAGAACTTGCTTTAGTAGCGACTATCAACCAATTAGGATCTTGCTCTAGTAGTGGTTGTCAGCTAATCAGGAGCTTGCTTTAGTAGCGACCATCAACCAATTAGGATCTTGCTCTAGTAGTGGTTGTCAGCTAATCAGGAGCTTGCTTTAGTAGCGACCATCAACCAATCAGGAGCTTGCTTTAATAGCTTGCTTTAGTTCATATAGCTGTCAAACCAGCTCGGTGTTTCTCCCAGATCTCCAGAGATGATCCTCTGTCCAGAAACAGCAGCTGTCTTCCCTTCTTCCGCTCGTCTCCGTCCTGCACGGGTCTTCAGCGTCAGCAGCTGAACTCCATCACATCCTTCATTGACGCCTCCACCGTCTACGGCTCGTCTGAGGAGCAGCAGCAGATCTTGAGGAACTCCGCAGGCCTTCTGGCAGTCAGTGATGAGTTTTGGGACACTGGCCGGCCATTCCTGCCCTCTGTCCCACAGCGGCCCTCAGCCTGTCTCCAGCAGCCGGGGTCTCTAGCACTGCTGGAGGTAAACATAGATTGGTTTAAGATTCTGACATTGTGATAACCTTGGATAAAAATATCACGGTTCTACAGTAACATGGTAGGGACCTTTTTGCACAGACTGCTATAACATGTGGCATGTGGTTCTATGCCTAGGCGCGGGTGGAGTGTTTCGCTGCGGGTGACAGCAGGGTGAATGAGGTGCTGCCGCTGGCTGTGCTGCACACACTCTGGATGAGGGAACACAACCGTCTGGCAGAACTCCTGGTGCAGATCAACACACACTGGGGGAAGCAGAGAGTCTATCAGGAGACTCGCAAGATCATCGGCGCTCTGCATCAGGTCAAACACACTCACAACATCCTACTGAAACCGATTTCCCCCTTAACCCAATAGATGAATGTTCGATGATGTCATAGTTGATGTTGTTGTGTCATGCACATTTAATTTAATTTGAGTTATCAACATTAAGTTCATCTATCCGTCCTCCATCCAGCCATCCATCCATTGATCCCTCTATCCATCCATCCACCTATCCTTCCTTCCTCCCTTCCATCCATCCATCCTTCCTTTCTTTCTTGCTTCCATTTGTCCATCCATCCACCCATCCAACCATTCACCCACCTTCACTTCTTCCTTCCTTGCATCCACTCTTCCATCTGTGCATTCATCCATCTTTTCGCCCACCCATTCTTCCTTCCTTTACTCCTTTCTCCCTTTTTTCTTCACTCTTTCCCCTACTCCTTTTTCACTCCTTCCTTTCTGTCATCCATCCGTTCATCCCTTTTTCCTTCCTTGCATTCTTTGTTCCATCCACCCATCCATCCATCAATTCTTATATCAGTCCATACTTCTTTCCTACCATCCACCCATCCTTCCTTCCTTTCTTCCATCCATCTATCCATTCATCAATTCTTATATCCATCCACTCATCCATCCATCCTTCCTCCCTACTTTCATCCATCCTTCCTTTCTTCATGGCATCCATTTCTTCATCCATCATTCATCTATCCATCCATCAATCCCAATATCCATCCATCCTTCCCTCCATCTTTTCTTACGTCTCTTCCTTCCTCCCTACTTGCATGCATCCTTCCTTTCTTCCTTTCATCCATTTTTCCATCCATCATCCATTCATGCATCAATCTTTATATCCATCCATCCATTCATCCATCCATCCATCCTTCCTCCCTACTTCCCTCCATCATTCCTTCCTTCCTTGGATCCATTGTTCCATCCATTTATCCATTCATCAATCCTCATATCCATCAATCCTTATATCCGTTCATCCATCCATCAATCCGTATATCAATCCATTCATCCATCTGTTCTTTCTTTCTTCCATCAACTCATCCTTCCTTCCTTCCATTTTTTCATACATCATCCATTTATCTATTCATCAATCTTTATATCCATCCATTCTTCCTCCCTCCCTACTTTCATTTATCCTTCCTTTCTTCCTTGCATCCATTCTTCCATCCATCATCCATTCATCAATCCTCATATACGTCAATCCTTATATCCATCCATCCATCTATCAATCCATCCTCTTTGCATTCTTTGCATTCATTGTTCCATCCATCTATAAATCCTTCCTTTATTCCTTCCATCCACCCATGCTTTCTTCTCTCCATTCTTCCATCTATTCATTCATCAATCCTTATATCCATCCACTCATCCATTCATCATTCCTTCCTCCCTACGTTCATCCATCCCTCCTATATTGCTTGCATCCATTCTTTCATCCATCATCCATTTATCAATCATCCATCATTCATTTCTCCCTACTTCCCTCCATCCTTCCTTCCTTGGATCCATTCATCTATCTATCTGTCTATCCATCCATCCATCCATCCTTCTTTCCTCCATACCTTCATCCATCCTTCCTTTCTTGCTTGCATTCATTCTTCAATCCAACATCCATCCATCAGTCCATCCATCCATCCATTCAACATCCATCCATCAATTCATCCATCCATCAGTCCATCCATCCATCCATCCATCCATCCATCCATCATTCCTTCCTTCCTCCCTACCTCCCTCCATCCTTCTTTCCTTCATTGCATTCTTTCTTCCATTCATCTATCTATCTATTCATCAAACCTCATTTCTATCCATCCATCCACCCACCCACCGACTCACCCTTCCTTCCTTCCTTCCTTCATTGCATTCTTTCTTCCATTCATCTATCTATCTATTCATCAAACCTCATATCTATCCATCCATCCACCCACCCACCGACTCACCCTTCCTTCCTTCCTTCCATTTCACTTATTCACTCATTCCTTCACTTTTTCACTCCTTTTGGACCTGTATAATGGATAAAACAGTTTCCAATTAGTTTTTTGTTTCAATTCATCAATTCAATTCATCAAAGAAACCTTGAATGTTTCTCCTTCACACAGTTCTGATAATAATCTGAAATGTTTTGTGGTCATGATTATCCTCTGATTTGTGGGTGATTTTGTGGCACTGAACACATGAAGTAATGATGTCTGCTGGGTAAATGCGTCTCACTGCAGTATTTAACAGAAATCATTCCAGAAACTTTGACTTCATGAGTAAATGTATGCAAAATATATTCCATAAATTACTTCTGTCTGACAAACTTGACCTCTGCTGGGCAATTACTGATTCTGAACGTCTTCATTTTCTCTGACCAGAAATCATCAGCATGCCTATAAACAAAAGGGTTTTAGTTAATAATTAGTTCAAATGTAGGTTCTTTTTGTAGGACCGTGGCTGAGCAATTAGCACTGTCACTTCACAGCAAGAAGGTCATTGGTTCGAGCCCAGATTTGGTCAGCTGGCATTTTTGTGTGGAGTTTGCATGTTCTCCTCGTGTTGGTGTGGGTTTTCTCCGAATGCTCCAGTTTCCCCCACAGTCCAAACACATGCGCTATAGGTGAATTAGATTAACTAAATTAGCCGGAGTGTATGAGTGTGTGTGGGCGAGTGTATGGATGTTTCCCAGCTCTAGGTTGCAGCTGGAAGGGCAATCCCTGCGTAAAACATATGCTGGACTAGTTGACAGTTATACTGCTGTGGCGACCTCTGATAAATCAGAGACTAAGCCGAAGGGAAATCAATGAATTCATAATATTATTACAAGAAAACATGAATTAGGAGTTTATTTCTCACAATTCTGACTTTTCCTAAAATCAAACACAATTGTGAGAGGAAAAAAGCATGATTTGTGACACAAAACGTCAGACTGAAATTACGTTTTTGACTTTAGCTTCAGAAAACAAGCTTCCACGCAGAGCTGTTGATTAGCTGAGCGATGAATCTGATGAATGTGGAGCAGAGATTCAGGATTAAAGGCTCAAAGCTCGTCTGATCGTCTCTCTATGCTGAAGAACAGAAACGCGACACACATCAAGAGCAGTGCAGTGTTTTAACAATGTCCCGCCGGGTCCAACTTCACACAACAGTGAAAACAGTTTCCAGTCGCAGCTCTTTTACAGACGGCAGAGTTTCATTCATTCGCCTCTCAAATCTGCTGCTCAGAATCTCAACATCTACAGCAATACAGATGAACAAACCGCATCCCATCATCCAAATCAACCAGCGGTGCGTTTCCCAAAACCATTGTTAGCCAACTAAGTTCACAAGTTCCTTCGTTACAAATATAGTGGTTGAGTAAGTCAAGTCATTTTTATTTCTGTTGTACTTTTGCCTACACAGGCTCATTGGGAAAACCCTGATGTGCTTAAGGGTACATAAGACTTTATTGTATGTGTATAACAAATGCTACAGGCTGGTACCGCTGACTGCTTACCCTCGTATTGATGTTTTTTTTCCGGTGTGACTTGTTTGGTTGCTCACCACAGCACTAGACTTGGAGCGGTTCCAGGAACCAGGAAAAACGAAACCCAAAACAGCAGCATGAGGCCTTAACTCTAACTCTGCAGATGCGTATCTATGCATTAATGTGTGTGTGTGTGTGCGTGTGTGTGCATGCGTGTGTGTGTGTGTGTGTGTGTGTGTGTGTGTTTGTGTGTGTGTATGTATTTGCGTGTGTGTGTGTGCGCGTGTGTGTGCGCGTGTGTCTGTGTCTGGTGTGTGTGTGTGTGTGTGTGTATCAGACTCACTGTTTTTTTTACTATTTTTTTTGTGATTTTTTTTTTTGTGTGTGTGTTGGTGGTAATTCCCAAAAATCTTTGACTTTTGGACAATTTTGCAATAAAAAATAAATAAATAATTAAAACACATATATATATATATATATATATATATATATATATATATATATATATATATTTTTTTTTAATTATTTATTTATTTTTTTATTGCAAAATTGTCCAAATATATATATATATATATATATATATATATATATATATATATATATATATATATATATATATATATATATATATATATATATATAAATTCGGTCACGTCCAACGGCCGCCATTCTTGAATCTCCTTCATTGTAAGCTGCTTGCTGTTCTGTCTGTTCCACTTCTCCATTTGTTAGATGTTTTTACTTTTTTTTTGCAGTCTGCAGTGCTCCAAATGCTCAAAACGCCCAATTTGTACCACAGGATGTGTAATCGCATCTTTGCATTGACTTCACACTTTATCCTCGACTGCTTACTGCTCAGGCTCCAAAACAATTCCGCCCCCCTTTTCATATAATGTAATAATTGTAAGAGAGCATGTGAGATTTCATTTTTTCCAGAGACACTCAAGTAAATCACGTGCGTGGCGTATGCAACTTCTATAAGTCATGTAAAACATGAAATAGCAAACTAAAATAAATATAATTTGATTATATGTTTTTTAATTTGATGTTTTTTTTATTCATTTTCTTGTCAGCTTAGTCCCTATATTAATCCTGGGTCGCCACAGCGGAATGAACCGCCAACTTATCTAGCTTGTTTTTTTACGCAGCGGATGCCCTTCCAGCAGCAAACCATCTCTGGGAAACATCCACATACTCATTCATACACTACGGGCAATTTAGCCTACCCAATTCAACTGTACCGCATGTCTTTGGACTGTGGGGGAAACCGGAGTACCCAGAGTAAACCCACGTGAATGCAGGGAGAACATGCAAACTCCACACAGAAACGCCAACTGAGCCGAGGCGAGGTTTGAACCAGCGATCCAGCGACCTTCTTGCTGTGAGGCAACTGCACTACCTACTGCGCCACTGCGTCTCCCGATGCTTTATGAGATTTTTGAAATTTGCGTTTAATTAAGAATTTTGCAGGATCACAAAAATGTGCGACTTTTTATTCATTTTGCGTTGGATTCAGAGATCGTGGAATCGCAAATTACTAGAGGGTCTCGTTTAGGGCTGCACGATTAAACGAAAAAAGGATTACGATCTCGATTCTACCCTACACGTGATCTTAATTTAGCTTTTCTGCGATTCAGCCAATTATAATTTCAAGGTCATTAGAGAAGCATAAATGTGAACAGTCTTCACAGTAACATGAAAGTCTTCCCAGCAACATGGACACATCCAAATGGTGTTAAAAGTGTTACATGCTGTATAGTATAATATACATTATATAATGTAATGATGTATTCGCGGCCGTGAAATCACACGTGAGCTGACCGGGAGCTGTTTGTTTACTACCGAGAGGACACGTGAATGATGTCTACTTTAGTAAGCAGAACCTGCATAGGCTGTGAATAACAGGCAATAAAATTGTAAATAGCATTCAGTTTGTTGCACAGAGCGATCGTTTGGTAGCCTTGCGGGAAGTATAGTTTGCACATGTGTGTTTTTTTTTTTCACAGTGATGGCAAACATGAGCCGCAACTAGAAGTGAAAGTGAAACCAGCGAAATTGTGATTCTCATTTTAGCCAATATCGTGCAGCCCTAGTCTGGTGTATTATATATGTTTAGATTTTATATACACGGGCAGGGCCGACGCGTCCATAGAGGCGACCTAGGTGGTCGCCTAGGGCGGCAGAATACAGAGGGCGGCGTCCCCGACACTACCCTCACCTCTCACGCCCTCAGTTATATCCGCGTCTAGGGCGGCGTCCGCGACACTACCCTCACCACCCGCGCCCTCAGTTATATCCACGTCTAGGACGGCAGAATAGAGAGGGCGGCGTACGCGACACTACCCTCATCCGCGTCTAGGACGGCAGAACAGAGAGGGCGGCGTACGCGACTAACCTCACCACCCGCACCCTTAGTTATATCCGTGTCGAGCGGCAGAATAGCAGAATTGAGAGGGCAGCGTCCGCAACAACAACCGCAACACCAATTTACTATTTAAGGTGAAGTTTCTAAATGTTCGGTGTGATTCTATTACTAGATCAGCCCATAGCGTAGAGCTCTAAAGCTCCATGGTATGTGTATTTTAAATTCAGGTATGCATCTTTTAATCTTGGATTTATCTTTGAGAATTTGATGTCTTGTATTGATCGTTTTAGAATTGACTGAATGAATTGGCATAAAGCACATTTACCTGGCTAATAAATTGTTATGTTTTGAATTTTTCAAACAAAGTTTGTGTTATTATCTCTAGTAGATAACGTTAAATCCATAACACCACAAGCCACTGTACAGGTTAGTAACGGACTAAGGGCGTACTCACACTATGCTATCCAAACCGTGCCCAGGCCCGTTTCCCGGATCATTTGAGAAGTGTGAATGCAATGAATCAGGCTCAGGCACGGTTCACTTGGCCGGACCTGGCCCAGTTGGAAGAGGTGGGCCTGAGCCCGGTTCACTTGGGCTTTGGCGCGGTACGCTTGTGTGTGAGTGCAAAACGCGCCAAAGCCCGAAACTAAAAGGGAGACGTGACTTTTAAGGGACTGTTTGATATGGATTTATTAATCATTCTTACTGTTCGATGAACGCAAACTGTCATAGATTAGTAAAGACGCAAACCCCTCACTGCACGACAGCTGCGCACCTTCAGCAAACCTCCTAATTCCTGCAGCACGAGGACTTTATCGCTGTTTATGAGCGCCAAAAGTGGCGGATCCGTTCGTCGAAATATTTGACTGCGTGTCACTGCATCCCAAACGATATAACTAAAGAAATGTCCACTGTGCTGATGCTGAGCGAGAGCGCTTACTAAACAGTGCAGTATCAATGATGTAATTGTGCACAGGCCCGAATGTAGTATGAGTGTGGGCCGTCGGGGGAGACGGGAGGGTGACCAGCGTGCTTTGGCCCGGTTCAAGGCAACTGTACATAGTGTGAGTACGGCCTAAAACACGTTAGACGGAGCAGCGTGGCGTGCTATACGATGTTCTTAGAGCTCCGACTAACACATTGGCAATAATTCAAGTATGCTTAGACTGTAAAAAGCCAATGATGGGTTTTGCAACAAAGTATTGTTGAGACGAATTTAAATGTGGGTAGGCTTTCCTCTCTAAACATATAATACTATTTAAATCATATGGTGATTATACAAAGTTACTAATAGTTTAGGTAAATTGGTCTGCTTGATTCTATAGTATTGATTATTGTATGATTAAATAGTTTTGCTTTGATTTAGTAGATAGCAGATCTATGGGGACCACACAACAAAATATTCTAAACTAAGTCGGGATCTGCCTTTTTAGAATTGTGGTGAATCGCCTCTGTTTGATGGCCAAGACTGACATGCTTGTGCTTAATAGTTTGTATACTCGGCCGATACAAGACTCAGGATGTTATAGGAATCAGAATGAACAAGAATAACACACAACAACAAGAGAATATCCAATCATAATCTAAAGCAGGAATCACCAAACTTGTTCCTGGAGGGCCGATGTCCTGCAGATTTTAGCTCCAACCCTAATCAAACACACCTGAACAAGTGAATGAAGGTCTTACTGGGTATACTTGAAACACACAGGCAGGAGTGTTGAGGCAAGTTGGAGCTAAACCCTGCAGGGACACCTTCCCTCCAGGACTGAGATTGGTGACCCCTGATCTAAAGTAATGTTAAAGGAAACTAAATAATCTTATCAGTGTTGATTAATTACCGTATATTAATGTTCTAAACCACCTCATACTAAAGTTGGAGTCAGATATGAGTTAAATTTAAAGTAAATCAACATTGTGCACTGGAAAGATTGAACATGCCGTGAACCTTCGTCCACCAGGAGACACCGTCATCGGACTAACTGGCTGGACCTTACAGAAGTCAATGGCTGCTGGGTTTTACCTTTAGTCAAAATTTTGTGTTTTGCATTGAACAGAAAACAGTAAATGATTACAGAATCTTAATCTTTGGGTGGAATTTTATTTATTTGACTTTTTCAAATGTTGCAGTTTGCTGAATGGGTTATGAATTCAGATCATTTTCTTCTTCTTCACAGATTTTCACTATGCGAGATTATATTCCTAAAGTGATTGGCCAGGATTCTGTGAATGAGTTTCTTGGGCCGTACGAGGGTTACAATGAGTCTGTGGATCCATCAGTGTCTAACGTGTTCGCCACGGCTGCGTTTCGCTTCGGGCATGTCACCATCTCTCCATATCTGCGCAGACTCAACCAGAGCTTCCAGGAGGATGAAAGATATGAGACGCTGACACTCCAGCAGAGCTTCTTCAGCCCCTGGAGACTCGTCCGAGAGGGTGAACAACACTATTACTATCCCAGGGACCATCTTTATTATGTCCCATGATGCTTATCATCAATTATGTGCATAACTTCTGATAAACTAAAAACAGTCAGTAGAGTGTTTTGAAAAACTAGTGTCAGTTTTACTTCTTTCAATTAATTTATTGAATGTTAAAAGACATAATATATTTCAAGAGTTCACACTAAGCTGATGATTGATAATGCTGTCCCGGGAAAGAGCCCTGAGCTCAGAATATCCTTTAGCTCGGGACTCCCTCCCGTTTAAAGGGCGAGAGGAGAGTTTGAGCTCAGGTCTCGAGAACTCCCCTGCTTGTGAACGTGCTGACTAAGGGTGCTTTCACACTAGCACTTTTGGTCCACACCCGGGTTCGTTTGACATCATAGTACGGTATGTTTAGCTAGTGTGAACGTGTCTTCTGAACTCGGGTGCGCACCCATGAACCGTACCTGAGTCTGCCTGAAAGAGGTGGTCTGGGGTACGGTTCATGCGAACTCTGGTACGTT
The DNA here is from genome assembly GCF_049306965.1 of Danio rerio. Classification (NCBI taxonomy): domain Eukaryota; kingdom Metazoa; phylum Chordata; class Actinopteri; order Cypriniformes; family Danionidae; genus Danio; species Danio rerio. Next base: position 4,728,261 of record NC_133192.1, read on the forward strand.
TCAATTCTGATGTGAATGCAATCGTACCAAATCACGGAAGTGAACCGCCAACTGCACAACAAGCTATCGTTTTCATAACGTTCGTTCGTGTTTGTGTGTGTCACGTTTCGTACCTTGGTGACATGCCCGGGACTGAGCCAGGGCAAACACAGTGATACACAGTGATATCTGCTTGTCTCCTCTAAAAACAGCTTCTGCAGACACTGTGTGATGTTCTGAATGTTTATAATATTTTTGTGGCAGATGGAGTCGAGTCGCTTTCTGTATGTCCAAAAGCAAAAGCTTCAGTTAATGCAGAATGATGTGCGGAAGTCTTTCCATTTCAGCGCTTGCTTTTGTGACCGTCAGCTAGCAACTGTCGTAAACAAAACAGCAGCTCGATGATGCAAGCGTACCAGGGTTCAGAAGGAAAAAAGACAGTATGAACACAAACCAACCGAGGAGGTGGCAGGGGGAGACAATCGAAATTGGGTACGGTCCAGGCAAATGAACCAAGTGTGAAAGCACCCTAAGAGTTGCCTTAAGATGCTAGTCAATTTACTCATGGTGTATGTCTTTGAACGGTGGGAGCAAACCCGGGGAAAACCCAAGCGAACACGGGGAGAACATGCAAACTCTGCATAGAAACGCCGACCAGCTTGGAGAGAGGCTGAACCAGTGGCATTCTTGCTGTGAGGCAACAGTGCTAATCAATGGGCCGCCGTGCCACCCTATCAGAGAAGGGGAGGAGTAGGGGTGGAAGGGGGGATTCTTCAAGACGAAAATGACTGGAGTAGGAAGCTCTGGTAATTTATAATGTGTCAGTATTCATCTGATTGGTGCACTATACAGAGCTGATGCGGTTCCAGCTTTGTTTAATCACAAACACGTGATCCTTTTGAAATTAGTTTATAAAGAAAACACACATATGGATTGAACAATGAATCCAAAACGTCTGGTTTTAGACCCCAATAATTCATTACAATGGTGTAGGGCCTTCTTTTTGCGGCCAATGCAGCATCAATTCGTCTTGGGAATGACAGATATTCAATGATGCTAGCAGTGAAAATCTTGGGCTGTAGACAAAGTCTTCACTGATAAGTCCACCTTCACTGTTTTTCCCACATCCGGGAGAGTTACGGTGTGGAGAAGCACCAAAGAATGGTACCACCCAGACTTTTGCATGCCCAGGGTGAGGCATGGCAGTGGATCAGTGATGGTTTGGGCTGGAACGTTGCATCCTGAAGGCTGTGCTGTGTATCAAGAGGATAATGCACCAATGCACACAGCAAGACTGGTGACAGAGTGTTTTGAAGAACATGAAAGTGAAGTTGAACATCTCCCATGGCCTGCACAGTCACCAGATCCCAATATTATTTAGCCACTTTGGGGTGTTTTGCAGGAACGAATCAGGAAACACTTTTCTCCACCAGCATCATGTGACCTGACCACTATTTTGCAAGAAGAATGGCTCAAAACACCACTGGACACTGTGCAGGACTTGAATTTGTCACTCCCAAAATGTATTGATGCTGTATTGGCTGGAAAAGGAGAGCCTACACCATACCAATTCATTATTGTAGTCTAAAACTAGGCATTTTAGTTACATTGTCCAACCACTGCATATAGCCCAGACCCACTTTATTCACATGCTCAAAATATACAGTAGTATGTAAGGATGTAACAATATTGTAAATACCGTCATACCGCAATAGTAATTTTTTTTTAATATTACCGTAGGCGCATGACTCAGTAAAACTATATTTCAGAGAAAAGTTTGCTCAGGCAAATGAAGCGAACGGGAGGTAGCGGAAACTACAATTCCCATCAGCCTAGGTGTGGCCATCATCCTTTGCAGTCTGTTGTCACTACAGATCCAGTAATGCGGAAATTGAGTGTGTTGCTAGTAGCAGGGAAGAAAAAGAGCTGGAAATGATCGAACCTAAAGCGGGTTTTAAATCGGATGTGTGGAAGCATTTTAGTTTCTTTCTAAAAAGATACGAAAAAGGAGAAAAGGTGACAGACAAAGACAAAAACAGTATGCAGGCACTGCCAGACTGGGCAGTCATGGGGACTGCATACTTGTTAGATTGACGCAGACATTGACTTGTACCGCAAAGAGACCTCTATCTCACTCATGGCTTGTCCTCTCAAGTGGGGGAAAGACAATGCACAACATTACCCACTGCTGTCAACCTAGGCTAAATCATATCTCTCTTTCCCAGAAACCTCAGTCCCAAATGAGAGGGTTTTTTTCTGTTGCAGGGGACATGCCCAGAGATCCCAGCTTTTACCAGATTATAGTTATATGATCATTTTCCTCAAAAAACCATCTCTATCTAAGTGAGTGAGTGATTAAATGTTGAATGTGATGAGTTTTCAACAATACTAAATTGAAACTTAATTTTTTTTATATGGTTTAATAGTTTTTTGTTATTAAAATTAAAGTTCCTGTTTCGAAAATTACAGATAGATGGCTAATTTGTATGTCATTGATATGTTCAGTGCTAAGGTAAATAAACACTTTTGGCACTTTTTTCGAGTCTTTTCATTAGTTTTGTTTTTCCTGCAATAAATACCATACTGTGCCATTCATACCGAGGAATTATCGTACCGTGAAATTCTGATACCGTTACATCTCTAGTAGTATACTCACATATGTTAATATTATCGGTACTTATAAAGTAAATCTAAACTGCTTGATTGTTGTATCAAAACACATACAACAGTTTTGTGCTTTGAAACAGCGTTCCCCACAGATGATGAACATGATGAGCTGAACAACTAAATCTCTCAGATGATCCGTATAATATTGAAACGTGTGTCATGTTGATAAAGAGACAGTAAGAGTGTGTGAGGAAAGATTCCTGCAGACGTGTTCAGGCAAGACACGGAAATATTGAAGATGCTCATATGAAATGATGAAATGAGAATCATTAATGAAACAATCAGTCATTTCTCATCTGTCGTTTGGTTTCAGATGATTGATTCTCTATAAAGGGTCAAATCTAGAGGACATTTATACATTCTGTGTCATAGAAAATAAAATAATAAATATTTGTTGGGCTTGTTTACTAGTTAGCATTGCATTAGTTCATATAGACTGTAAATGTAAAACTTAACTAGTGTATAAAAACATCATTTCAGGTATTTAACCCTCAGGGGTCGTGCATGCTGTATAAGTGCACATACAGTGCTCGGTAGGGGTGTCAAAATTAATTGTTTCTTCGGTGCACCGCGATCCAGATGCGGACAATTCGATATCGGTTCAGTAATAATCATAAGCGGTTATTATGTAGTGACGTCATTTATCTTAAATGCGCTATGTCGCCGTACTATGGCGAGGGAGGTGAGCGTGAGTATTTACAACACTCCAACTACTTAAAAACTCAGAAACTGTGCACAAACCTGCTGGCGTGACTTTTCCTCTTCTCTCGGCTGTTACAGCAATTCTTCTGGATAGAGGTCTGCAGCCGTGGGACCCGACCAGATTTCCAAATAAAGAGCGGGAGTGGTCGGTAACTCTGGTGTAATTTGAACGGGAGCGGCCGGTCTAAAAATATCGCTTTTGAGCAAGCGAGCATGCGCTTGTGTGTTTATGTGTGTGAATGAGAGAGTGTGTGTGATGCTGTGTGTCTATATGTGTGTCTGTTTATACAGACAGCTTGTTTTAGCCCCCCCCCCCCCCCCCCCCCAATAATAACTAACAATAAAACTGTGTATGGAACCATGATGCACCGAGATATCGAATTGAACCGAATCGATGGCATGCTTATCGAACCAAACCGTGAGACCACTGTAGGTTCACACCTCTAGTGCTCAGCATAATTGAGTACAGCCCATTTTGAAAATGAATATTTTTCGCCATTTCTCAGTGAATATAGGCAGTTTATTTTGGTGCATTGAAACAAAACAGATTGATTAAACAGATGTATTTATTAATATAACATTGTAGTCACGAAACATGTTTAAAAATTGAAAGATAATGCAAATTAAATTCAAGCTAAATATTGCAAAAAAAATTATAACCTACAAAATTTTAACCATATTTTTACAAATTTTTGCTTCTCTTGATTATTTTGTGGGTTTTTATTTATTTATTTATTTATTTATTTATTTATTTATTTATTATTATTTTCTATAACATATACATTTGTGTATACAATACTAAGCTCCAGATTTTGCTTCAGTACTGACTAATCTAATGTATATGTACAAATATAATATTGTTAAGCTTTCTATTAAAATATTAATTTAAAGTATCCATCTGTGAGGCATGTCCTTATATATGCTGAGCACTGTTTGTTTACCCAGAGTGTTTACATGGTCATACAGCAAGTAATACAATAAGCATTTAGTTTGGGCTAGCTTTTGTAGCTGGACATTGCTTTACAGTGCCCTAATGGGTGAGTGAGAGAGTGTCTTTTGTCTCTCCAGGTGTGAATTATTCGGGACTATTGTCACTCAAGTTACAAACTTTACAAATTGTGAATCATTGCAATGTTTTCTTTAAATGAGAGAACTTTTCACATAATTGGGAAGTAAATATTTTAGCTTACACGCTGGTTACTCAGAAGTGTTGTTTTAGGCACATTCAGTGTGTTTTTTGGACCTTATTTCAGCCAAATATTTTCGCCAATACCTACTAACTACACATAATTTTTTTTCCAAAAAAACCCAAGCATGTACATCAATATTTCTGGCATATTATTGTAGCTAAATACAAAAAAAAAAAAAAAAAAATACATGTTGGTAGTACTATATTATAAGTAGCTAAAATAGGCACAAATGCCAGGGCATGTCAAAACATCTAAGGGGCCCCAAAATTACCTCAGACCCCTGATGGTTAAAAAGCAATAAATATCTGAAACTTTAATTAACATTACACTGAGACCTAAATGTATAATAATTGTTTCAAAATATAAATAATAGAACACATCAAAAATGAAAATTGTTGAGAGGTTTTGTATTCCTAAACTGCAAACTCAAAGTAGTGTCACCCTTGTTCAGTTCAGAATGTTAATAAAACATGTAATATATAAACAATTAACCACTCGAAACAACCATGTTTTGGTCATTCTTAGTTAATTTTAGTAAATTAATGAGCTGTGTGTGTGTGTGTGTGTGTGTGTTGTGAAGGTGGTCTAGATCCAGTCCTACGGGCTCTTCTGTCTGCACCGGCTGTCCTGCAGGATCAGGAGCATCTGATGACAGAAGAGCTGACGGAGAGACTGCTGGTGCTCAATGTCCCGCAGAATCTAGATCTGGCGGCGCTGAACCTACAGAGAGGACGAGATCACGGATTACCAGGTCAGCATGCATATGGAGTCAATCCAGGGCCGTTTACACTTGCAGCATGAAGTCAAGTTTTGCAAATGTAAAGTATGACAAAAAATTTGTATATTAAAAATAACGCAATTCTCAAAAAAAAATCGCAAAGGGAAAATTACGTTTTCAGAAATTCAAGAAACCCTCGAGTACTTTTTTTTTTGGTTTTCAATTTTAACAGATTTGCGTGTGTTGAGCATCAGTTAAGACAACATTAGCACCTGTCAGCTTTAATTGTGGAAAACTGGATCATTTGAAGCTTTTGTCAGCTAATTTCTTCCTCCGGGTTTAAAATCATTATTGAGGCGGGATCAAAATCTGTGACCTAGCGTGAATCTCCTTGTGGAGTGACGAGGCGTTGTTTTCTCATTATTATTCATAGCTGAGTTTTCTTATCCTATGAGAAGAGCCGGCTTCTTAATTATTCATAAAAGCACGTGCTTTCCGAGGGCATGGCTGACCTAACAATGACAGGGTGAGACCGCGTCCCTGCCCGGCATGCAGTATTTGGCCATTCTTGAAGGGTTATGTGTTTGTTTCCATGATCCACTGGGTTTGTTGCATGCTTTTCTTCGAGATGGTGTCAGGACCGATACAGCAAAGTTGTTTGTTTGCAGCCAGCATTTTTGTCGGGAGAGCTGTACGAGAATTGGAGAATGGTGTCTTCTATCAGTTGAGTTCATTACCATTCAGACACATCGCCCATATCTGTGCTGCTGTGTTCACACATGTTTAAATTCTCCAGATAACCAGCAGGGCTATTGGTTGGAATAGACACGGAAAGAGTCCTGCTGCACTGCTATCCACAGTAGCTATGTTTCCATCCACCTATTTTTATGCACATTTTACATATGGAAATAACATGATGTGCATACATTTTGAAAATGCGCATAAAACAAACATATGTGTATAACTGAGTAGGATAAAAATTATATTTTATTTGATAAAATAAAATATTAATCTAAAATAATATTTTATAAAATGCATAAAACATTAATATAATAAAATAATATTTTATTCAATAAGAAAAGATGCGCATAGACTACGATGGAAACACTTTTGTCGCACAAATTCCAGCATGCGCGTTAAAAAAGGTCATGTGATTTTGTTGAGAAATCATGTGTTGATGAAAATGTGTGTGAATGGATAAACCAGCAGGCTGAGCACAGTGTCAATTATCTGAACTGTTGTTTTGGTCATTCTTAAATGCCTTACCATTTCAGTATTAGTGTTATTATATTATTAATGACCTCCATAATCCAAAGCGTCTGTGCTCTGTGTCTATCACCTTCAAATGCCACTGCCCGTTCACATCATGGGTCGTTCATGAACTATTAGTTCATTTTGAAAGAATCTTCTATAAGACTCGGGAACTACGAGTCCTCTCAGGGAGTGATTCGTTCATCCTCGCGTGCGCACATTTGTGCAGGTGG
>NC_133192.1:4740000-4772500 GCF_049306965.1 Danio rerio
TAATTTATTCATTCATTCATTTTATTGTCGGCTTAGTCCCTTTATTAATCTGGAAAGAACCACCAATTTATCCAGCAAGTTTTTACACAGCGGATGCCCTTCCAGCTTGCAGCATAATTTTGCTAATAATTCTGTCTTCCACTGTAAATAAATTCTTGTCTTCATTTCAAACTGTTCCCTTGTTTGTCTACTCTGGATGTTTTGTCATCTGGTTCCTTTAGTCAGAATAACTCGTAAGCTATCGCATCAATCAGTGTTGATATTGGGCTGTGTTTCAGATTCTGGTGGGAGAACCCTGGTGTGTTTTCTCCAGAACAAAGGCATGAGCTGCAAACTCACTCTCTGTCTCGAGTGATCTGTGATAACAGCGGCCTGACGGAGGTTCCTCTGGATGCCTTCAGACGGAGCTCTTACCCTGAAGATTTTCACCTCTGCGGGAGCGTCCCGACTCTGGACCTGGAGGCCTGGAGAGAACAGCCTGATGATGCTGCGGGTTAGACATCTAAGTCCTGTGTGTGTGTGTGTGTGTGTGTGTGTTTATGGACCCTTTTCTCAAGTCATCAGCATCTTAAATCCTTGACATTGTTTTAATATATACAGTTGAGGTGAGAATTATTAGTCCTGAATATTTTTTTCTGTTTAACAGAGATTGCTTTCTAAACACATTTCTAAACAATAATAACTCATCTCTAATAACTGATTTCTTTTATCTTTTCCATGATGACAGCACATCGTATTTGACTAGATATTTTTCAAGACACTAGTATTTAGCTTAAAGTGACAATTAAAGGCTTCACTAGGTTAATTAGGGTAAAGTTAGGGTAATTAGGCAAGTCATTGTATGTTAAATGTGGTTTGTTCTGTAGACTATCCAAAACAAATACTGCTTAAGAGAGCTAATAATATTGACCTTAAAATGGGTTTAAAAAATGTAAAACTGCTTTTATTCTAGGCAAAATAAAACAAATAAGACTTTCTCCAGAGGAAAAAATATTATAGGAAATACTGTGAAAAGGGATAATAATTTTACTGTAATTAACTGTATATATTAGTGCTGGGGAAAGGTTAATTGCTATTAATCACATCCAAAAAAACTTTTTTTTTTGACAATGCAAGTCTATATTTTGTGTATATTTATTAGTGTATATATATATATATATATAAATACACGCATACATGTATTCGAGAAAATGTTTATTTATATTTACATACAAATTGTATCTAAATCTAATTTACTATGCAAAAAAAGGTTTTGTATAGTTTTGTTTTTACTTGTGTGTATTACATTTACATTATATATATATATATATATATATATATGAGCAATATCACCCGAGTAGCAGTGCGTTATTGCTGTATATCAGCACTGGTGGGAGGCGTGTGTTGCGCACTGCTATTGCGTTTATACAACAATTCAACATCACAATAGTGTATATAAGTAAGAAGCTTTGTTAGACTTTGTTATTATAATCATGCTGGATAAGTTGGCGATTCATTCTGCTGTGGCGACCCCTGATTAATAAAGGGACTAAGCTAAAAAAGAAAATGAATGATTAAATGAAATTGGCTGTAGTGTATGAGTGTGTGTGTGTGTGTGTGTGTGGGGGTGTTTTTCAGTACTGGGTTGCAGCTGGAAGCGGATCCACTGTGTAAAACTTATTCTAGAATAGTTGGCGGTTCATTCCGCTGTGGCGACCTCTGATAAATAAGTGACTAAGCTGAAGGAAAATGAATAATTGAATGAATTTTAAAGCATGTTAGCAATTTAGTGAAATCTTATCATGGTAGCAACAACAGTAAACATTAAATATGTTAGCAACATACGTCAGCTTCTCTCTCACATTAAAACATAAAACAAATTCCTTAACCGTCCAACAAATACACTAAAATATGCTGCAGAAATATTTTGTAGCATTGCACGTCTTTACAATCAGTCCATTTAGTAAAGCTTTGCTAAATAAAAGTATTAATGTCTTCATTTAAAAATTAAACGCTGGTCTATGTGTAAAGGGAATCTTTAAGGATATATTAATTCGCAGTCACTTCTTTCACTAGCTCATTTAAAACAGTCCTCAGGTGTAACCAATGAATTTTTCAAAGTACAAATATTCTATCAGGCCTTTCGGTTGATTTGAATTCATAAACGCTGCATGCATAATAATGAATTAGACGCAGATTAGCATGTGGAAATGATTTTTAAATAAAGCATGGCAGAGCTGCAGGATGTCATGATGTTCAGGTGTGTGTGTTTGTGTAAAACACGACAGCAATACTACAATATCAAGATGGTAGCAACATTAATACATGTTAGCTACATTTAACAGTTTACCCATCCTGACAATGTGCTTTTAGCATCAGTTATACTTTGGTGTGAACACGGTGTGTGTGTGATGGTGAAACATTTGCATCAATATTTTCATTCATCCTTTTTTTTTTCAGCTTAGTCCCTTTATTAATCAGGGGTCGCCACTGTGGAATGAACCACTAACTTATCCAGCATCTTTTGTACGACCACATCCATACGCACTCATTCTCACACACACACACACACACACACACACACACACACACACACACACACACACACACACACACACACACACACACACACACACACACACACACACACACACACACATTAATTTTCTTTTCGGCTTAGTCCCTGTACCGCATATCTTTGGACTTGTGGGGGAAACCGGAGCACCCGGAGGCAACCCACGCGAACACAGGGAGAACATGCAAACTCCACACAGAAACGCCAACTGACCCAGCCGAGGCTCAAACCAGTGACCTTGCTGTGAGGTGAACGTGTTACCCACTTCGCCACCATACAGCCGGTATCAATATTTTAATTATTATTACTTTTTAAAGAGTTAAATCTGTAATATTTAGTCGTTTTCTTCAGGTTTGGCCTGTGGAGCAAATAATGGCCTTTCTCCTGTTTTTCCGCTTTTGAGCACTGCAGGCCTAATTAATTAAAATGATGTAATTATAGTCGTGTGTGTGTGTGTGTGTGTGTGTGTGTGTGTGTGTGTGTGTGTGTGTGTGTGTGTGTGTGTGTGTGTGTGTGTGTGTGTGTGTGTGTGTGTGTGTGTGTGTGTGTGTGTGTGTGTGTGTGTGTGTGTTTGTGTGTGTGTGTGTGTGTGTGTGTGTGTGTGTGTGTGTGTGTGTTTTGGTGTGGATGGACGAATGTGTTTTGAATGTATTTAGTGACAAATGAGCATGTGTGAGTGCTAGTTTTCTTAAATGTGACCCTCACAAAATATAATGCGTTAGAATTCAATATTGTTTCTGATCATTGACTCTAAATCTGTAATAATTTTATATCTCGTGTGTGCCGAAAGAAAATCTGCCTAACCCTTATGTACTGTTGGGGATGTTTTTATTTACTCTGGGGTGATGTTTAGTCTTAATTTGGCTTTACTTTCTCTCTGTTCCAGAATGATTTTTGCTGACAAATCTTTTTTTTTTTAAAAACATTTGTGATTAAATTCTCAAGCTTTAACAAAGCATTTTGTACAATCAAGGTTGCATTTTGCCCCCTTTTTTGAACCTTGCCGCCAAAATTAATTAGCAAACAATTAAACTTAAAAAACAATTACAACAGGAATACATAAAAATATAGCAAAATGGAAAATAGTAATAATAATAACAATAATAATAGTAAATAAATAAATTAATTAATTAATAAAAAGAATAATAATAAAATAAAAAAATAAACTTTACAGTATTGTATACATTTTCATTCATTTATTTTCTTTTCGGCTTTGTCCCTTTATTAATCTGGGCTTGCCACAGCGGAATGAACCGCCAACTTATCCAGCACGTTTTTTTAAACAGCGGATGCCCTTCCAGCCGCAACCTATCCCTTGGAAACATCCACACACACTCATTCACACTGATACACTACGGACAATTTAGCCAAACCAATTCACCTGTACCGCATGTCTTTGGACTGTGGGGGAAACCGGAGCACCCAAAGGAAACCCATGCGAAGGCAGGGAGAACTTGCAAACTCCACACAGAAACGCCAACTGACCCAGCAGAGGCTCGAACCAGCGACCTTGCTGTTGAATTTCCTTCAAAGATGAGCATGTTTATCAGGCTCCTGTGTGTAGGTTCAGTAATTTCAAGTATATGGCAAAGAAAACACTGTTTTAAAGATATTTAAACTTAAAAAACTCAACATAAACATAGGGGTTTTAGAAAAATGGTCATTTTTGATGGAAATTTCAGATGGCACAACTCTTCATATATAAATATATTTATGTATATAAATGAATGTATGTATATACACTTGTAACGACTCTGGTCTAGAGTGAAGGCATCAACATAAAAGAACACTCGACAAATCAAATTCACTTTAATGATGCTTTTGTGTAGGGTCTCTTTATGTGTCTTTTTTTTGTGAAGTCAACTACCTCGGAGTGAACCTACAGAAAAATAATAAACAAAAAGTACACACTTACTCAGGGGTCACCAACCTTTTGGATACTGAGAGCTACTTCTTGGGTACCGATTAGTGTGAAGGGCTACCAGTTATTAAATAACACATTTTTCTTAATTTACTTTTAATAATATGTGATAGTTAATAATTAATAGCATTCATCTATGTGAAGACATTGATCATGTTAATGATTTCTCACAGTAGTTGTCAACAATGATTTAACAAGTTAGATAAATATCAATATGCAACACTTCATTTGTCTGAAATTGTTTTTAAAATGTTTTTTAAATATATAACTTAAAGTAATTTTCAAATTTACACCAATGCAAGTGTAATAAAAAAAAAAAAAAACTATAAAAATATTAGATGCAGCTTACTCATATGTGATGCTATGGTGAGCTAATTTAGAACAGGCTTGCGGGAAACTCATGTAAACCTGGCAGGCTACCTGCACCATGTTGGTGACCCCTGCACTAACTAATCACCCAAATGAAACTAACTATACCTAATAAAATAACAGAAATAAAAATACAAAATCTACACCTACCTTCCCAAACCAAAAACAAAATCATACGAGGGGGAAACACGGATGGGTATACAACACAGTCAAAACTTATACACCAACGCTGGAAACACAATCAGTGATAACAACTTAGCAACAGAAATAACTTTAATACATCAACTCAAAACAACACGCCAACAAAACTCACTCTCTCGCCCCACGCTCGTTATTCCCTTTTTAAAGGACGCCCTGGGTAACCTCCAGGAGTCAGTCTGTTGACTGTAAACAACACAACAAACCATGCAATAAATAGCTTTGAAGAAAAATTTGCTTTGTTGTTGAACCTGAGAATACTTTAAAAATAGTCATAATGACGTAGTCTCCATGCTATAATAATAATGATGAAACCATTTTTAACTGCGGGGACATGTCTTTAACAGTACAGTTCTGCTGTATTATTTTTGTCCCCTTCAAAAAAATGCTGGAAAGAAATTTTATATTTATAGTCCCCCTCTACTGTTAAATCAGATTTACGCCCATGAAACACACCTGCCAACACAACATTAGTAATATATGTATGTATATGTATGGTCATTGTCAGTTTTCTGTTGTTCAGCTGTGAGAATAGAAGCCGTTTCTGAAATATAAATTTCAGGGGTTGGTTAGAACAAAAACTCCTTTTAATATGGAGAATCTTCCTTCTATCAGGTGCCGTTGCTTTTGTTTAGAACATGACTTAAATCAGCCTTTGTTGTTGCCGTCAATCTGGCAACCTGCTCTTGCGTGTGTTTTGAACTAGGAGTGCAATACCTAGTTCAACCACTGTATGTCAAACGTTCATCCTGCACCTTTAATGAACATGAATTTGGATGTTAATATTGTCTCTGTAAATGTTGAACTATGATTAATAAACGCTTTACAAGATTGCTCAATATTAGGTCATGTTAGTAATAGGGGAGTCACATTAAAAATCGAAATCGATCAAAATTTATGCTCAATTTCAATTATCGAATCAAAAAATAGAATCGTCGATGCTGCCACGCCCCCATGTCACGTCAGCTTGTCTTGCCAAGCGGGAAAATAACAGGCTTGTTGAAGTGCTTGTTAAACTGCAGAAGCAGGAGACCCGTCGACAGAACTTAAACCCTCTCCTCTTTCAATGAAGTCGCCGGTGTGGAAGCATTTTGGATTTCCAGTGAGTTATGTTGACAACGTTCGTGTTGTCGACAAAAAAACACAGTTCTGCAAGCTCTGCTATGTACGTAATACGTATGGTTCGTCCGATAGACAACACCGGCATCGCGATCCTCCACCCGCCCCCGTTGCAAATCCGCTCGCGAAAAGTACACACTCAGGCACTGTTTACACTGTCTTTGTTTTTAAATGGCATTTTAGAACGACAACGATTTGACATCCACAGTGGCGTGTAGCATTTCTGAGCAGCCCTCCTTCCTCTCTACCGCTGAAAATGCACATCACGTGACCACACAGACACAGACGCACACACAGCCTTGCGCTCGAGACAGCAGGTCCAGGCAGTCAGAGGATCAGTAGTCTGCTTCAATCTTTCACTCACTTGTACTTTGTCATTTTAGCGAACACCTCAGATACTGTTGGCTGGTTCCTGTTGGTTGTACGTCTTTTTTACCGACGCCATTATAACGACACAGATCACTGCCTATTCACGAGTCCCGCAGAAAAAGTGATTGACAGGTGGTAATTATGTGTGTATCTTGCCTTTATTCATTTACTGTATGATTTGTTTATGGGTAAAACAGACCATGCAGGTCAGGTAGTTTAAACGGTAGGCTACAAATAATGAATTGGTCATTAATTAATTAATTATTCATAATCGAAAATCGAATCGAATCGTGCCTTTAGAATCGAAAATGTAATTGAATCGAGGATTTGGAAGATCGTGACACCCTTAGTTAGTAAATACATTAACTAATGAAGTCTTAATTTAAAGTGTGACCATTTTTTTAGTTTTTATTGTTAACAGAATACGAGACACATTGTAGATATCTCCTGCAGGAAACAAGGCAAAGATACTGAGAAAGCAGATGATTCACTGCAGGTAAAAGCATGTTTGACCTGTAGACAGTCAGATATACAGTGTCTCTGTGTGGATGTTTGTTCATGTTCAGTAATTCTGCTTTGTACACACACACACACACACACACACAGCCACAGTCGGCAGGCGCTCATGCAGTGTATGAAGAATGATTGTGAATGTGTTTGTGTCTCCTCAGAGCCTGTAACTCTCTCTGCGCCGCTGCTTGTAATCTCAGCTTCTGGATTTCTGCCCAATAACGAATAAATATTGATCCGTTATGAAGCTGTGATGCTGCCAAAACAATTAACATTAGCAGTGGCACCTGTTACGCGCTGAGAAATTCAGCTCTCTAATGACTATTAGGCAAATCCACAGGGAGACTGGGAATTTAAAAAAAAAAAAAAGTAACTGTAAAAATATGATCAAGTTCAATAGGAATAATTCTGGGGATAAATTAAAAATATAGTCAGATATAGATATAGTCATAACTGCAAGATAATGAAGTCAAAATTTCACATTTTAAATGAGGAATTAGGAGAAAATAAAAAGTCATAATGGGTGACAAGGTGGCTCAGTGGTTGGCACTGTGGCTTCACCGCAAGAAGGTTGCTGGTTTAAGTCCCAGCTGGACTAGTTGTCATTTCTGTGTGGAGTTTACATGTTCTCCCTGTGTTGGCGTGGGTTTGCTCCGGGTGCCTATGATGAACTAAATTGGTCGTAGTGTACGAGTGTGGGTGTGGGTGAATGTAACTTTATGGTTGTTTCCTAGTACTGGGTTGTGGCTGAAGAGCATCTGCTGCGTAAAACATATGCTGGAATAGTTGGCAGTTCATTCCACTGTGGTGACCCCAGATAAATAAGGGACTAAGCAAAGGAAAATGAATGAATGAATAAATGTTTATTTTCCAGTCTAGTAAATATATTTCATGCAGTTTTACCATTTAAAAAATATAATTTATTCTAATTACTCATTGCATGTCTCAAATGTACTCATTGCAACTTGAATTATGTTTGTTAACATTAAAAGTAAACAAGATTTAAAAAAAAATAACTACACAAGTAATAATTGAAGGAGTTCAGAGACTTACCCAAACTCAAATGTACAGTGCATTCGGAAAGTATTGATAGCGCTTCACTTTTTCCACATTTTTATGTTACCACCTTATTCCAAAATGGATTCAATTCATTTATTTCCTCAACATTCTCCACACAATACCTTATAATGACAATGTAAAAAAGAGTTTTTGAAATTGCTGCAAATTTATTAAAAATAAAAAAGCTGTAAAATCACATGTACATCAGTATTCACAGTCTTTGCTTAATACTTTGTTGATGCACCTTTGGCAGCGATTGCAGCCTCACGTCTTTTTGAATATGCAAGCTTGGCACACCTGTCTTTGGGGATTTTTTCCCCATTCCTCTTTGCATACCTGGTGTACAGCCATTTCCAGATCTCTACTGAAATGTTCAATAGGATTTAGGTCTGGGCTCTGGCTCGGCCACTCAAGGACATTCACCGAGTTGTTGTGAAGCCACTCCATTGATATTTTGGCGGTGCGCTTTGGGTCATTGTTCTGCTGGAAGATGAACCGTCACCCCATTCTGAGGTCAAGAGCACTCTGAAGCAGGTTTTCATTCAGGATGTCTCTGTACATTGCTGCATTCATCTTTCCCTCTATCCTGACTAGTCTTCCAGTTCCTGCTGCTGAAACATCCCCACAGCATGATACTGCCACCACCATGCTTCACTGTACGGATGGTGTTAGCCTGGTGATGAGCGCTGCCTGGATTTCTCCAAACGTAACGCCTGGCATTCACTCCAAAGAGTTCAATTTGAGTCTCATCAGACCAGAGAATTTAGTTTCTTATGGTCTGAGAGTCCTTCAGATGCCTTTTGGCAAAATCCAGGCGGGGACTGTTTTCCGTCTGGCCACTCTACCATACAGGCCTGATTGGTGGATTGCTGCACAGATGGTTGTCCTTCTGTAAGGTTCTCCTCTCTCCACAGAAGAGCGCTGGAGCTCAGACAGAGTGACCATCGGGTTATTAATCACCTCCCTGACTAAGGCCCTTCTTCCCCGATCACTCAGCTTAGATGGTCGGCCAGCTCTAGGAAGAGTCCTGCTGGTTAAACATCTTCCACTTATGGATGATGGAGGCCGCTGTGCTCAATGGATCTTTCAGAGCAGCAGAAATGTTTCTGTAACCTTCCCCAGCCTTGTGCCTCGAGACAATCCTGTCTCGGAGGTCTACAGACAATTCTTTTGTCTTCATGCTTGGTTTGTGCTTCGACATGCACTGTCAACCCTGGGACCTTATATAGACAGGTGCACGCCTTTTCAAATCATGTCCAATCAACTGAATTGAGCACAGGTGAACTCCAATGAAGCTACTGAAACATCTCAATAATGATCAGTGGAAACAGAATTTACCTGAGCTCAATTTAGAGCTTCACAACAAAGGCTGTGTATACTGATGTACATGTAATTTATCAGCTTTTTTATTTTTAATAAATTTGCAACAATTTCAAAAGCTCTTTTTTTTCACAGTGTCATTATGGGGGATTGTGTGTAGAATGTTGAGGGAATAAATTAATTTAATGCATTTTAGGCTGTAACATAAACAAATGTGGAAAAAGTGAAGCGCTTTCAATACTTTCCGGTTGCACTGTTAGCCTCTTCAGTTAAAAGTCTCTGCCAAATGAATAGAGTACACTAGAGTAAATTAAAACACATTTTCAACCAAATTAAATAGGCCACTGAGTTCATAGCAAACTGGGATGTTCATGCAAGTCCTCACAAACCCAATTTAAACCATGTCTTTTTTTTTTTTTTTGCTAACGAATACAAATGTGTTGAAACAGATGTAGGCTACATTTACATCTTAAAACGGGAATTAAACTCTTCTGCAAAGACATTTGACATAAATAGGCTTCGCATTTGCATTCAGCCATTTCTCCTCCCGGTTTTTGTTTCAGATAATGGAAAACAAGAGCAATCAGGAAAATGAGACGTCCGCTCTCGTCTCCGGAATGAAATAAAGCAGAGCCTTTTATGGCTTTATTTGTGATATGTTGACCAATTACTGCTCGCTGCTGAGTGGGATTCAGTTTCACATAAATATTACGAGCGTAAACATTAGGTGAGCAGGTTATATTGTAACCCCATGCCCAAACAACACGCCACGCGACGAGATTTTGGACCAGACGAAACATGACATTAATGTAAATACAGCCATTCAGAAGCACAGAATAGTGCACTCACTGCACTCCAATAAAATGGTAAGGTATAAAATCTATACAAACTATCAAACATCTTTAACATTATTAAATGTAGATGCTGAATCACTGACGTGTTGGTTTTGTGTCAGTTCTAAAGTTCAGTTTCAGACGGTTTATTTTAGTTTTAAGATCTGCTGCTGCTGCTTTCAGTAGTTTGGCAATAAATGATGTAAAATGGCATTCAAACTCACAATATTAGCATTTAGCACTGAATAAAGCACATGAGGTGTACCTGAGCTGATCATACACTAAAAAATATTTAGAGATGATTTACAATTTTTTGTTGTTTTGTAAACAACTTTATTAATCAGGGGTCGCCATTAGGGTTGGGTACCGATACCCGGTTCAATTATGGCACCGGTGCCTTTGGAACTGGTATGCATTGGATCAAATCAGCATATGAATTTCGGTGCCTAATTTCGGTGCCGCAACAAGAACATAAAGCAGGTCGTGCACCAGAAGCGCCGCTTGGCAAAGCACAGCACCATGAATTCGCAAGTCAGTGGCTGTCCGCGCCAACCAGGCACGACTCATGACTGTTCATATTTCTGCCGTGCCACAGAGCGCCATCTGAATAGTTTAATTTTAAATAACATGCGAATGTGCACATCTGGTGTGTGATACTATCAACTGTCATGTGTGCGCCGTGCTGCGGCTCTGAGCAGCGCATCCGCTGTGTTAAGAACCACAAAGTGGTGCATTAAAGGCACACATAAGTGTGCGTTGTGTCACACCATCTCTAAATGTTTAATTCTAAACAGCTTTGAGGGATACGGATATCAGTGATGTCAGGCGTTTGTTATTGTAGCTTATAGAAGGCAAAGTGTGCAATACGTCGCATGCGCTGAGCGACTCCCTTCATCAACACGCATGATCGCGTTCATCTAATTTGCTTAAACTAAGCATTCTACAGTACGGCTATATTTTACAAGCAAGGATTCTGACACACCAACATGCAGCAGATGCTTTACAAAAGTTGCGTGTAAGGGGGAAACACATCAAACTTATAAAATTTGAGGGTTCATGGAATCAACTTAAAGGTGTCTTTGACAGCTTGTCACATCATCTAGCACTTTCAGTGAGTCCTTTTACATGGACGCCAATACTCTGATTTTAGTATGAAGACACTACTCTAATCACGAGTCTACCACGTAAACAGTGATTTTTGATTATCTTAAAGGACCACAGACACAAACTGCGGAGGAAACATTTATAGGCTGGTAACACAATGATGTTACTGGATCTGTGTTATAACAAGTAACTGGGAATTATGAATGTAGCATTCAAAAAGCAGCTCATGTACACACCTGAATCATATTATTGTCTCATTCAGATTAAGGCAAACCATTAGATCACTGATCACTGTAAAAGTAGTCACGAGCCCCAAACCCAGAAAAAAGTTGTTCCCTGATTTTGATGACAGTCTTTCCACAGGTTAGTAGTAAGCTAATGTAATGTTAATAGCATAATGCAAAACTTAAATTCATGCTAACAAACAAATGATCAAAAAATATATATATATTCATGCAATTTAGAAATATAAAATATGAATTGATGTTTACTTTAAATGTATTTTATTAAATTAGTATATATATATATATATATATATATATATATATATATTTTTTTTTTTTTTTTCTCAATTAATTTTGTGGCTAAAAGGTTCAGGCGTACCATTTCTTTTTTTAAATATTTCTCAAATTATGTTTAACACAGCAAGGTAATTTTTTAAAGTATGTCTGATAATATTTTTCTCCTGGAGAAAGTCTTTTTTTTTTTTTTTGCTGGAATAAAAGCAGTTTTTAATTTATTTACCACCATTTTAAGGTAAATTTTATTAGCCTCTTCAAGCTATGCTTTTTCCAAATAGTCTACAGAACAAACTGTCGTAATACAATAACTTGCCTAATTACCCTAACCTGCCTAGTTAACCTAATTAACCTAGTTAAGCCTTTAAATGTCACTGTAAGCTGTATAGAATTGTCTTGAAAAATATCTAGTCAAATATTATTTACTGTCATCATGGCAAAGATAAAATAAATCAGTTATTAGAAATGAGTTATTAAAACTACCATGTGTAGAAATGTGTTGAAGAAATCTGCTCTCCGTTAAACAAAAAATAAAACGTGGGTTAATAATTCTGAGTTCAACTGTAGGTCCTATATCTGTTGTTTACATATGTTTAAAATAAAATGGAAAAACGATTGCATGGTTTTACCAACATTAATATTGAATTTTTTAAAATCCGAGTGCATGTAAAACAACAATTTGCACAAACAAATTATGGGGTTACTCCACCCCATGTAGAGCGTCATTATGAACGTTTTACGTTATAACTAACGTAGTTCAAACAATGGAACTGTGACAGAGAAACTACGGTTTTGGGAAACACTCATCACTACATCGCTCTTTTGCAAAACAATGCATCGCACTATGATAGTTCAGCTACGAGTTACGTCATTGTTTGGGAAACGCACAGGTCCAGGGTCACATATATACTTTAGAATCAACTGATCACTGCAGATAATGGTTGTGAATTGCAGAGCTACAGCAACAGTACCCACATCTCTACGATCAGATGCTTTCCGAAATGTTGTTTTCTCTTTTTCACTTGTGTTTATTGTGCACTTTTTAAATTATGTTTGCTGTTTGTTCAAACTGTCTGAGCTGAAACAACAGTTCTTACGTTTTTTCAGGGAGGGGTGGTAACTTGATTGTTTTATGTTCAATTCACTTACATTTGTAAAAACTAAGATAATTTACAGTTGAGACCAGAAGTTTACATACACTGTATAAAAAGGCACATGACCATTTAAAAAAAAAGTCAGATGTTAATGTGACTAAATTTTTCCTCTTTTAGTTAAGTTAGGATTATCAAATGTGTTTCTGTTGTGCTTTGTGGCAGAATAATGAGAGAGATATTTTTAGATAAATTGTTATAACTTTTCTTGAAAGTCAAGTTTACACACAATAAGATTATTCTGCCTCTGAAAAAGCTCAGATGATGGTGTCAAGGTTTTGGAAGTTTCTGATTGGCTAATTTCTGATTGGCAACAAACAAAGCCAGATTACAATTTGCTAAATTACACTGGGAAAAAGACTCATGTTGGGAGACATGTCCTGTGCTCTGATGGAACTAAGATTGAACTGTTTGTCCGTAATGACCAGTGTTACATTTGGAGGACAAAGGGGAAAGCTTACAAGCCTAGGAACACCATCCCTACTGTGAAGTATGGGGGCGGCAGCATCATGTTGTGGGGCTGTTTTGCTGCAGGAGGGACTGGTCCACTTCACAGCATAGATGGCATCATGAAGAAAGAACATTATGGAGAAATACTGAAGCAACATCTCAAGACATCAGCCAGGAAATTACAACTTGGCCACAAATGGGTCTTCCAAACAGACCATGACCCTCAGCATACTGCCAAATTAGTTAAAATGTGCTTTAAGGACAACAGAAGGAATGTTTTGGAGTGGCCATCACAAAGCCCTGATCTCAATCCTATTGAAAATGTGTGGGCAGAGTTGAAAAAGCTTGTGCGAGCAAGACAGCCAACAAATCTGACTCAGTTACACCAATTCTGTCAGGAGGAATGGGCCAGAATTTCTTCAAACTACTGTGAGAAGCTTGTGGAAGGATACCCAAAACATTTGACCAAAGTTATACAGTTTAAACGCAAAGCTAAAAAAACACCATAAAAATGTGTGTAAACTTTTGACTGTCTAGAAATTCAAAAAAAAATTCTCAAAACAAAATTCTCTCATTATTCTGGCATTTAGCAAATGTAAATCATCTAGGTAATCCTGAGGGACCTAAAATAGTAAACGTTTAGTATGATTTACCATCAGACATTTAAAAAAAAGGTTATGTTCCTTTTTTAAACTGAATGTAAACTTCTGGTTTTAACTGTAATTCCTTCATGTTGTCACAACACAGATTGTGTAGAACTTATCATTTTCTACAGTGTGTTATTGACATACCGACCTAAATATCGGCACTGTAAAACACATCTAGATGTTTTTTTTTTTGTTTTTTTTTTTGTTTTTTGAGCTGATAGGGTGGTAAATATGACAGGTGAAACATGGCTTTCCTGAAAAGAAAGAAAGAAAACAAAGAAAGAAAGAAAGAAAGAAAGAAAGAAAGAAAGAAAGAAAGAAAGAAAGAAAGAAAGAAAGAAAGAAAGAAAGGGAAATAAAGAAAGAAAGAGAGAAAGAAAGAAAGAAAGAAAGAAAGAAAGAAAGAAAGAAAAAAAGAAAAAGGGAAAGAAAGAGAAAGAGAGAAAGAAAGAAAGCTATAAAGAAAGAAAGAAAAAGGGAAAGAAAGATATAAAGAAAGAGAGAAAGACAAAGAAAGGGAAAGAAAGAAAAAATAAGAAAGAAGGAAAGAAAGAAATAAAGAGAGAAAGGAAGAGGGAAAGAGAAAGATAGAAAGAAAGAAAGATAGAAAAAGAAAGAAAAGAAGAAAGAAATAAAGAGAGAAAGAAACAAAGAATGAGAAAGAAAAAAAGAGAAACAAAGAAAGAGAAAAAAAGAAAGAAAGAGAGAAAGAAACAAAGAAAGAGAAAAAAGAGAAAGACAGAAAGAGTTGTCTTAACATTCTCTGATGAATCATTCACATCAGGACCAGGAAGATGTTGCAATAAATCCTGAAATCAACTACAGTGGAGCTGTAAATGAATTCTACAGTATGTGCAGCCCAAAAGATCAATGCATGCAAAATGTAGAAGACCTTCAGAAGTGCAGGCATTCTGGGATATTTTCTGGCTGTTCACAGTGTGAGGTGCGTCAGTGTTTCTGCAGATCCAGCCTCAGGTTCAGGAGCACTCGCTGTCCAAACAGAAGAGCAGAGTCTGACTCATCAAAACACACCAACACACACGCGCGCGCGCAAATATATTGTGAACAAAACACCCACGTGGATAGATAAGACAAAAAAAAGACACACATCAGATGTCAAGATGACCATGGTTTTTGAAACAGAACAATAAACAATACTTACAGTCTTTCAATGCTCTCTCAAATTTGTGACCCTGAAGCACAGAAACAGTCTTATGCTGCATAGCAAAAATTGTCAAAAATTATTTGAATATTAAGAAAACATCATCATATTCCATGAAGACATTTAATACATTTTGCTTTATAAATCTATCACAATATATATATATATATATATATACACACAGTTGAGGTCTTGAGGTAAAAATTATTAGCCCCGTTTATTTTTTTTCCCCAATTTCTGTTTAACAGAGAGATTTTTTCCCTACACATTTCTGCTCATAATAGTTTTAATAACTCATTTATAATAACTGATTTATTTTATCTTTGCCATGATGACAGTAAATAATATTTGACTAGATATTTTTCAAGACACTTCTATACAGCTTAAAGTGACATTTAAAGGCTTAACTAGGTTAATTAGGTTAACTAGGCAGGTTAGGGTAATTAGGCAAGTTATTGTATATCGATGGTTCGTTCTGTACACTATTTGAAAAAATATAGCTTGAAGGGGCAAATAATTTTGACCTTAAAATGGTTTTTAAAAAAATTAAAAACTGCTTTTATTCTATACGAAATAAAACAAATAAGACTTTCTCCAGTAGAAAAAATATTATCATACATACTGTGAAAACTTCCTTTCTCTGTTAAACATCATTTAGGAAATATTTTTTAAAAAGTAAAAAAGGGGGGCTAACAATTCTTCAATTCAAGATTTTAGCTATATATATATATATATATATATATATATATATATATATATATATATATATATATATATATATATATATATATATATATATATATATATATATATATATATATGAGCAATAATAGTCGAGTAGCTGTGTGATATGGCTGTATGTTTGATGATATACAGCCATATCGCACTGCTACGAGTGGATACTGGATTTATACAACAGTTCAACTGCATAATCTTGTATATAAAAAAGAAAATCAAACACGGATGGTCTAAAATCTTTTTGCAAGGGGAACAACTTTCACCATACATTTATATCTGCAGCTGACATCAAAACTACAGAAACCATTGCTTAAAAACACGTCACTTTAGAGCTAGTATTTGAATGATTCTCTAGCGTAATGTCTAAAGTGATGACAAAACCGGTGATTTTGCTCACATTTAAGGATTAAAAGGATGAACGTGACATGAAATGCCATCAGTTTACAGAGATTTCCCAGTATTTCTCTGTTGCAATTGGGAGATCACAATAATTAACCCCGAAAAAGTCAAAGCAAAGCAAACACTAGCAGATTACTATGGTATAAATACAACACTACAACATACAAAAGAGGGAGATTGACTTGGAGTGCCACTTAAGTTTAAAATGTGAAAAGAATGTTGTGGTGTTTCTACAGTTGCTACAGCAACACAACGACTAATATAAAAAATGAATGAATGAATCTGTTGTTGCGATTCTACAGTTGCTATAGCAACACAACGACTAATCTTAAAACAAACAAATGAATCTGTTGTGGCGATACTACAGTTGCTACGGCAACACAACGACTACAATTAAAAACCAACAAAATAATCTGCTGTGGCTATTCTACAGTTGCTATGGCAACACAACGTTTAATATTAAAAACAAATGAATTAATCTGTTGTGGCGATTCTACAGTTGCTACGGCAACACAATGACTAATATTAAAAACCAACAAAATAATCTGTTGTGGCGATTCTACAGTTACCTTAGCAACACAACAACTAACATTTAAAATGTAGGAATTAATCTTGTGGCGATTCTACAGTTGCTATGGCAACACAATGACTAATATAAAAAAAATAATAATCTTGTGGCGATTCAACAGTTGCTACGGCAGCACAACGACTAATATTAAAAACAAACAATTTAATCTGTTGTAGCAATTCTACAGTTGCTACGGCAACACAAAGACTAATATTAAAAACCAACAAAATAATATGTTGTGGCGATTCTACAGTTACCATAGCAACACAACAACTAACATTTAAAATGTAGGAATTAATCTTGTGGCGATTCTACAGTTGCTATGGCAACACAATGACTAATATAAAAAAAATAATAATCTTGTGGCGATTCAACAGTTGCTACGGCAGCACAACGACTAATATTAAAAACAAACAATTTAATCTGTTGTAGCAATTCTACAGTTGCTACGGCAACACAAAGACTAATATTAAAAACCAACAAAATAATATGTTGTGGCGATTCTACAGTTACCACAGCAACACAACAACTAACATTTAAAATGTACGAATTAATCTTGTGGCGTTTCTACAGTTGCTATGGCAACACAACGACTAATATTAAAAAAAACTAAATAATCTGTCGTGGCGATTCAACAGTTGCTACGGCAACACAACAACTAATATTAAAAACAAACAATTTAATCTGTTTTTTGCAATTCTACAGTTGCTATGGCAACACAACGACTAATATTATAAACCAATGAATTAAACCATTGTGGCAATTTTACAGTTGCCCTGTAACACAACAACTAATAAAATTAGCCAATGTATTACTATGTTGTGGCGATTCTACAGTTAATATGGTAACACAACTATTAATTTTATAAACCAATTAATTAATCCTTTGTGGTGATTTTACAGATGCTCAGTAACACAACAACTAATATTATAAACCAGTAAATTAATGTGTTCTGGCGATTCTGCAGTTGCTACGACACCACAACGACTAATAATATAAATCAATGAATTAATATGCTGGGGTGATTCTGCAGTTGCTATGGCAACAAAGCGACTCATATTATAAACCAATGAATTAATCCGTTGTTACGATTCTACAGTTGCTACGGGAACACAACAAATAGTATAATAAACCAATGAATTAATCTGTTGTGGCGATTCTACAGTTGCTACGGCAACACAACAAATAATATCATAAACCAATGAATTAATCTGTTGTGGGGATTCTACAGTTGTTATGGCAACATAACAAATAATATGATAAACCAATGAATTAATATGCTGTGGTGATTTTGCAGTTGCTATGGCAACACAACGACTCATATTATAAACCAATGAATTAATCCGTTGTGGCGATTCTACAGTTGCTATGGCAACACAACAAATAATATAATAAACCAATTATTAATCTGTTGTGGCGATTCTAAAGTTGCTATGGCAACACAATGACTAATATTCTAAATCTATGAACTAAAATTGTGGCAATTTAACAGTTGCAGCGGCAGCACAATGACTAATATTACAAACCAATGAATTGATGTTGTGGTGATTGTACAGTTGCTATAGTAACACAGCACCTACAGTGATATAAACAAATGACCCAACACTGTAGTTGTCTACAACTAAAGGATATATTATACACTTATTATTTGAGAATATTATTATCAGAGAGTTTTATCTGATTAAATAAAGGTTGAATAATAAGAATAAATACTGAATTTAAATCAATAAAAGATTCACATGGAGTAAAGTGGTCTATTAAAGAGGTCAAACCCAGCTTAGAGTTTGCATTTGATCAATATTCTCAGCGAGCTTTACTGATATTCCTCTTCATATCGGCGATAAACACAAATATAGTAGGAATCTTCATCTGCACTGAGGATCCCGCAGAAACACAAACACATCTGCGGATCCTCTACCGTACGCTTCAGGTCTCCACACACTGATATGACGGTGTTTGGTATGATTTATTAATCAGACAGTGCATTATTCTGTGTGATTGTGAGCGTATGGAGGCTGTAATGAGGAGCATGTAATGAGCTGCAACAATAGAGCTGCTTTTGATGACTCCATGTTCATATCAAAAGCAGATTTTCCCCTTTTTGTGTAACAGAAATCTCCATTATGTGGCTATTACGGTTCGGGAAACGGCTCTGAACATGTCTGATGCAAAAACAAGATGTAGTATGGCAAGAATTGAAATAATAATCCCTGATTTGTTCAATTAAATGTGCTATAATCTGTTCTACTTTTTATTTTATTTGTAGTATTCTTAAAGTTATTGTTATCATATTTTTAATTGTAATTATTAGATTTTACTTATTCTAAAAAGATTGTGTTAAAGAAATTGTCAATAATGCTAAAAGGAAAATACATGAGTTGCACTTTTAAATCAGTGTAATCTACTTTTCATTTACACACACACTTTGCTGCTTTTTATGTGTGAAATGTATTGCCTTTATCAATCTTAGCTAATGTTAATTTTATTTTAAGTGCATTTTTAAGGTATTTTAATTCACTGAAAAATGTCTTTAAATATATACATTCACCGGCCACTTTATTAGGTACACCTGTCTAACTGCGTGTTAATCCAAACTTCTAATCAGCTAATCACATAGCAGCAACTCAATGTTTTAAGCATATACTTTTTAACCCATGACCCCCAAAGTAACAACACCAGTGACTCGTGACCCCCTCTAAGCTCGGAGGTGGTTATAAGCATACATAAATTGCACAAAATGGTGTACACACACCAATGGGAACTATATAAACAAGCTTATTGACAACTCAAAAAGGTGCTACAGTCTATTTTTTATAATCAATAATATTCATTTGTTTAATTTGATATTATTGTAACTTAATGAGAATAGTGAGTGCAATGTTTATAGCACAAGACTGTTCTTGGATTCATTTTGGAGACCACTTGGAGATCATCCTCCTTGTTCAGTCGTGGCCTTTTTTGAATGTATGTGAGTGCCGTAAAGGTGTCAAAGTTTAACATTATACTGAAAATCTGTCTGTTGCAACTATTGCTGTGGTGTTAATCTAGCATAATAACCCCAGGGATCGCAATCCAATGGAAGAAAAAAAAAATTGAAAGGCTGATGACTTTTTATTTGCATTTTTTTTATGTAACTATTAAATATTAAGTATATATTAAATATATAATAACTTAAAAATAATTAGCCCTAGTTTTTACATTCTGCAGGTCACGGATAAAATATGTTAGCTCTAATAGTTTAATAAAATATATGAGATTTTTGGAAATCACCAAGCAACCCCCCTCATTTTCTCACAGGGGGTCCCGACCCTCACTTTGAGAACCACTGGTCAAGATGATCTGCTGCAGTTCAAAGCGAGCATCAGAATGTAGAAGAAAGGGGATTTAAGAGACTTTGAACATGGCATGGTTGTTGGTGCCAGACAGGCTGGTCTGAGTATTTTCAGAAACTGCTGATCTACTGGGATTTTCACGCACAACCATCTCTAGGGTTTACAGAGAATGGTCCGAAAGAGTGGAAATATCCAGTGAGCGGCAGTTCTGTGGGCACAAATGCCTTGTTGATGCCAGAGGTCAGAGGAGAATGGCCAGTCTGGTTCCAGCTGATAGAGAGGCACACAACACACACCAGGTCCAACCTTGAGGCGGATGGGCTACAGCAGAAGAAGACCACACCGGGTGCCTCTCCTGTCAGCTAAGAACAGGAAACTGAGGCTACAATTCACACAGGCTCACCAAAACTGGACAATAGAAGATTGGAGAAACGTTGCCTGCTCTGATGAGTCTCCATTCCTGCTGCCACATTCAGATGGTTGGGTCAGAATTTGACATCAACAACATGAAAGCATGGATCTATCCTGCCTTGTATCAACAGTTCAGGCTGCTGGTGGCAATAGTATCTGGATGCAGCCTTTATGATGCAAGCTGATACTGCATCACACTGCGATGCAATGTCAGACTCAATGCACTCAATGGAGTGAGTGACATCACTCTGACAGGTAGGGTTAGGGGTGGGGTTAGGTGAGCGCATTAAAAAGCATTGGATGCAGCTCAGATTGCTCTTGACCGTGTCTGCAGCCAGACCCCTCTCGCTGGTGGAGATTTTGCTGAGCACACTTTGGGCCCATTAGTACCAACTGAGCATCGTATCAACATATAGAAATGCTAACTAACCCTGCCGAGGCTTGAATGAGTGACTTTCTTGCTGTGAGGCGAATGTGCTACCCACTGTGCCACCGTGCAGCCCCACAAATTGCTTTGGCTTAAACACACTGTGGGCCACCTTTCATATTTCTGACTTGATATGAACCACAAAAGCTTTAGTATTTCTGTCTTGTTCTCGCAGTACAAATACCTACAGATGTATCAATATTAGATGAGTCTAAAAACATCACGAGTTAACAAACATCTGCAGCGGGGTCCGACAAGTCAACTCAATTCAAAGAGAAAACAAAAAAATGTCTTTTCCCTCCCCACTGGCAGATATTTGCTCGTGTTTGAAGCTGAAACTCAACAAATATTGGCACAATTTCAGCAAACAAGGCTTAATATCTTGTCAGGTTGCTCCTCAAAGAAACTCATCTTGCTTTAAGAATGTTTAGACTCTTTTAACTGGAAACGAAGCAGAAATGCAGAGGAGGAAGAGCAGATGATGGAGATCTTATCAGTCTCTGCTGTAGAGTCTGTCAGCCATTACTGAAGCAGGACCTTCAGTACAAGATAATAGGGGCACACACACACACACACACACACACACACACACACACACATACATACATACATATATACACAAAAGTAATTGCGCACACAAACGGGTACACACACAAACAAGCACATATAGAGGTGCACACACTTGCAAACAAGTAAATACTCACACTTGCACACACTTATACTAACACACGCACACAAACACACACACACACAGACACACACACACACACACAAAAGCACACATTTAACCACAAGCATTTGCGCGCACACACACACACACACACACACACAAGCACATATGCAAATACTCACATTTGCACACACTCATACAAACACACACACACACACACACACACACGTGTAAGCGCAAACACTGGCACACACAAGTAACAGCAAGCACACTCACACACAAACAC
The DNA here is from genome assembly GCF_049306965.1 of Danio rerio. Taxonomy (NCBI): domain Eukaryota; kingdom Metazoa; phylum Chordata; class Actinopteri; order Cypriniformes; family Danionidae; genus Danio; species Danio rerio. Next base: position 4,762,116 of record NC_133192.1, read on the forward strand.
ACACACACATACACACACACACACACACACGTGTAAGTGCAAACACTGGCACACACAAGTAAAAGCAAGCACACACACACGCGCACACACACACATGTAAGTGCAAACACTGGCACACACAAGTAACAGCAAGCACACACACACACGCACACACACACACACACACACACACGCGCACACACACACATGTAAGTGCAAACACTGGCATGCACAAGTAACAGCAAGCACACACACATACACACGCACGCACGCACGCACACACACACATATACATACACACACACACGTGTAAGTGCAAACACTGGCACACACACTCACACACACACACACACACGTGTAAGTGCAAACACTGGCACACACAAGTAACAGCAAGCACACTCACACACACACACACACACACACAAACACACAAGTAATGGCAAACACAAGCACACTCACTCACACACAGGCATACATGCACACACAAACACACACCAACACACAAAAGCACACATTTAAACACAAATATTTGCGCGCACACACACACAGACACAAGCACATTTGCAAATACTTACACTTGCACACACTCATACAAACACACACACAAACACACACACACACACACACACACACACACACACACACACACGTGTAAGTGCAAACACTGGCACACGCAAGTAACAGCAAGCACACTCACACACACAAACGCGTGTAAGTGCAACTTACACGTGCACACACAACAGCAAGCAAACTAACAAACACACACAAACACACAAGTAATGGCAAACACAAGCACACTCACTCACACACAGGCATGCACACACACACACACACACACAGAGTTGCTGTTATCAGTGCTGGTCCTCCTCTATGGGCAGCAGTGTGTCAGCTCAAACTCCTGCTATCAGTACAACAGACAGAGTCAGAGCCGCATCGCCATCAACCCTCACTCCTCCAACCTCAAGCAGATCTCAGATCAGCCCAGAAACTAACTCATATTCATTTATTATTTATTTATTTTGAACCCAGCTGCCTTTCAAAACTCCGCTTCATGACACGCTCTGCATTCCCCAGCCCTCCTCTGTCATTTCACCGTCCCCCTGTTTGCTTTGGGCGTTTCGTTTCTGACCCGCTCTCATTATGGCCTCATCAAACGTGAGCCAGTCTATCAGAGGAAAGGTTAAATGATTGACTGCTTGAAGTGATAATTGCACGATTGCCGTCTTCCTCTCGCCGAGAAAGTGGCAGAATGTATATCAGCGCGTGTTAAAATGTCAGATCCTAATCATCAGCCGAGTGGAATAATGATGAAGTGCTTGTGTCTTAATTGAAATTTCAGCTGGTGAGTGGCGTCCTGTACGCGCGCCTGTATTTTTAGTCCCTCTGCACTTCAGATCCGCGTCGACACACACACTGGCCTGACAACAGAGAGAGCGGGAGGGGTTTCTCTGTCGAATACATCAGATCCAGCCCTAGAGGACGAGAGAGAGAGAGAGAGTACCCGCGGGGTCTTAACAGCATTGAAAAAGTCTTAAATTTGATCATCATAAATTAAGGCCTTTATAGTGTTGTGGTTTTCGGCTTTTCTCTTAATGAATCAAACTCAGTCTGAAGGTTATGAAAATCAGAAGAATATACTCATTCATTCATTTATTTTCTTGTCGGCTTAGTCCCTTTATTAATCCGGGGTCGCCACAGCGTAATGAACCGCCAACTTATCCAGCAACTTTTTACACAGCAGATACCCTTCCAGCCGCAACCCATCTCTGGGAAACATCCACACACACACTCATACACTACGGACAATTTAGCCGACCCAATTCACCTGTACCGCATGTCTTTGGACTGTGGGGGAAACGGGAGCACCCGGAGGAAATCCACGCGAAGGCAGGGAGAACATGCAAACTCCACACAGAAACACCAACTGAGCCGAGGTTCGAACCAGCGACCTTCTTGCTGTGAGGCGACAGCACTACCTACTGCACCACTGCCTCACCGAAGAATATACTTTATCGGAATATTTTCCAAAAAAGCAGAGACAGCCCGGAGCAGACCCATCTCAGTCTCTCCCCAGGTCAAATCCAATGTCCCTCAAGTTTTCTATACCCTTTATCCTTGCTTTCTCCCACCTTTCAAAGCTGTTTACTGGTTCAACCAGCCTGATCTCACGAGAAAACGTAAGTATTTTACGTTTTGGCAGTTTAGTGGCAAATTCTTACGAATTCGTACGAGTTCAGTCGTAAGAAATGGTACGATTTTAAAAAGGAGGCGTGGCACCTAACCCCACCCCTAAACCCAACCGTCATTGAGGGATGAGCAAATCGTACTAAAATGTACGAATTAGATCGTACTAATTCGTACAAATGGCGAGGCACTGGCGCAGTGGGTAGCACGTTCGCCTCACAGCAAGAAGGTCCCTGGTTCGAACCTCGGCTCAGTTGGCGTTTCTGTGTGGAGTTTGCATGTTCTCCCTGCCTTCGCGTGGGTTTCCTCCGGTTTCCCCCACAGTCCAAAAGACATGTGGTACAGGTGAATTGGGTAAGCTAAATTGTCCGTAGTGTATGAGTGTGTGTGTGAATGTTTCCCAGATGGGTTGCGGCTGGAAGGGCATCCGCTGCGTAAAAAAACTTGCTGGATAAGTTGGCGGTTCATTCTGTTGTGGCGACCCCGGATTAATAAAGGGACTAAGCCGACAACAAAATAATGAATGAATGAATAATTCGTACAAATTAGCCACTAAATGAAAAAGTTACGAATTGCCGTGAGATTGTGTTGGCCTCTCCTAGCTCCTACTCCTTTATGACCCCTATTTAAAGCCCCTTCTTCTTGTTGGCCCTCATAATGTAAAGATCTAATGTATTCATCACTGTTTTTACACATACAGTTCACATTTGGTAATCCTGACTAGTATCTATGATTCAAACATCTAAACTGGACTCTTTTCTCCCACACAGTGTGTGTCTTTTCAAACACACATGACAGTTTCAACATATGTTGTATACATTTCATGCTTTTCTGACACAGATGGTTCACATTGTATCCCCAAGTCCTCTGTCGTGCTCTTTTATGACCCCTTTGCCTTAACCTATCACCTGTTTAAGACATATAATGGCAGATTCATAGAACCCTCCACTCACCCTATTAAATGTGTCTTCATAAAGGTTTAGTAAATAAAAATCTTCATCAATAGCCTTAAATTTGATGTTCAAAGTCTTGAATTTCGTTACAAAGGTCTTATTTTATTCATTTATTTTACTTTCTTAGGATTAAGTTCATACCGTAACAAAATTAACTGTTACTAATCTAGGCTAATTAAAAATTCATGCAGCATAACGCTGAGTGCATCTCGCACTCCACGTTATAGCAGAAAGCACGAAAGCATGCGCACCCGTTACTATGGTTGCTTGAGGTGAGGTACAGAACAAGATAGTCGCTAGCCTAGTTTGTCGGCTAAAATGGGATAGTGTCGCTGTGGCCATGGAATCCGAAAATCCGAATTGCTTTTGGGTCAATCCTGTGCCAGGAAATGACCTCGACGCCTACTGCTGTTGATGCCGGAAATCTTTTAAGCTAACGTTAGCGACAATGGGTGTTACGACCCTGGACTCCCAAATCAGGGGTTGCCAGACACACCGCGTGTAGTACTTCTTGTCAGCGCCAACCACCTATTGTGCAGTTCTGTGCACCGGAGACCTCTTCGGTTACTGAAACAGCTTTAGCGAATGCCGATCAGTAATGAAGAAATTTCTACATTAGAAGAATGAAAGTTTCTTCTTCCTGTTTTACGCTGGTCGCTAACAAAGTTTTTGATGCGTTACTGCCACCTCTCGCTCTGGTTGATGATGTCGCCAAACAATCTGACACAGCAGGTCAATAAGCCCAACGGGTTTGTGGTCATGTTTGACCTTCATAATCACTACGGGGTGGACGACCACACTGTTGCGTATGTATTAAATATAACTGAAAATTGAAATGAAATGCTTTATTTAATTCAAGTAAATCACTTGTACATAATTCTTTTCTAGAATTCAAACTTTATACAGATTTGACATTTTCCCCTGATACTTCTGTCAGAATGGGTACGAAGTTGGCATTGAATTTCATTTGAAATGGCACTGAAAAGTTCTTAAAGCCTTGAATTTCATTTGGAGGATCCTGGGGGTACCCTGGCTACAGTAGTACTACTAAAGCTGCATGCTTAATGTAGATTTTCTGCATGGATTAACTCTGAATCTGCGTCTCATTTCAGTGTCTGCTACTGTCCACCGGAGGTCATGTTCAGTTGCGGACACACACTTTGAGAGCCTTTCTGAGTGAATGGATTACGCTGTATTCCACCAAGGCAACCCAGGGTAGAGCTGTAATTGGGCCATAAAAGTTAGGCCCGATAAGGTCCGAGCCTGACAGAATTCAGCCTGAGCTCGACAAGTGCATTTTGATTGAAAGCTTTATAAAGCCCGAGTCTGTTTATAGCCTGACATTATTCAAATGTGCTCATGCACACAGCTCTCTTGCCTTTTTTAAAGAAGCAGTCGATTATACATGTTTTAACATTATTTATTCATAACAAGCGTAGGCTATACTGTAGGCTTAGAAGATGGAACATAGAAATAAAATAAGTCCTCTGTAACATCATAACATCTCAGCCCTCTAAATCGGCCTAGGCACATACACTTAGCCTTTAAATTGGCCAATAGACCAATAAAAATAAGTTTTTCTTAACAAATTAAATTAAAATAAATTGTAAATGATGACAGTATTTGGCAATAATGTAATTGAGATAAAGGCTCTGCGAGATTTGTTTTGCCTCTTCACAATCTGACTTAAGGCGACGGTGAAGCTGAATAATAAAAGAATAATGCCAACATTAGCCTGTATTAATTAATATTTAGTTATAATTTGAAAAACCCTTTACTCACCATATTAGGCGACGTGTTTTTGAGGAGGAACATCATTGAATCCACTGTAGGCTCCAGCGCAGTCCTGCACTCACTGAGAAGCCCTGAACACCCTTTCACTGCTGCTGCTACTGCCCGGGATGCACTACTGATCTGGTCTAATTTAACATGTTGTTGGTAGGATTGTTTGTTCATCTTCCACCAGACAAGAACATTTATTTTATTTTCCATGACAGCGGTTTAAGTGCGAGTGACCTCATCATCTTCCTTGTCAGCTTGCTGTATATTGCTGTTTAGTGCTCTACCGTAATACACAATGTATGAGCGACTGCGAAAACACCTTGGTGGCTAGAATGACCGTTCTTTCTGAACTGGCGGCTGGCCTGACCGCAGATAAAATACGCTCTTTTTGACTTATCTGTCATCATTTGTTTCACCTTTGCAGGGAGGGAATTTAATGTTGTAACAAATGATTTGATTACTTTCTCACGCTAATCGAAATGCATCATATGATTGACTGTTATATTACTGCGCAAGCACAAGCCCGGCCCGACCCTGTCTAATATGATAGAAATTAAACCCGAACCTGTCGGGTCCAGCCGGGTTCGGGCAAAGATCTTCAGCTCTAACCCAGAGCACTGAAATATTGGCTAAACTGGCATTGGGCGGGATAAATGAATAAAACAAAGGCAGCCGTTTCGGCACGTAACTCACATTTTCAAAGCAGAATATCTGCATTATTTTTGCAGTATTTTTAGTGCTGAACTAAAATAAAAACAGTTAATTCAGTTTATAAAATAGTGACGAAACTACATTTGGCAGAATAACACATTTAAAAAGTTGAAATGCACTTTTAAATGTATTCTTAGTACTAAACCAAACAAGAACAGCTCATTTGGTTTATAAAATAGTGACGAAATACTACATTTTAACAAAATAATACAGTTAAATGTTCAGTCAAAGCACTTTAAAATGTATTTTTAGTACTGAACCACATAAGAGCAGCTCATTCGGTTTATTCATCATGGACTTTTCTGTTATATGCGCATCTGGTCAAATTAAGTTGTCTGAAAAGGCAGTATAATTATGATTTTTACCTTTTTGGAAGCTTTCAAAATGGGGAGCAGCTCAGCGGGTTCAGAAAGCATGCGAACATGACTGAGCACACACACACCCACATTTCTATATCTATTATAGCCTGTGATTATGTTCCTGAAAAATGAAATATTCCCCGGAGTCAGATGGATATTTAACCTCAGGCGCTGCTCATATTTAACGCAACTGTTGCACATTGTGGAGAAACTGACCTCAGCGGATCCACTCGATAATCAGCACCAAATATCTGGATTATTTATAACAGGTTAGATCAGCGGGACCCGGGGCTGTATACAGTCGTTTATTATTAATTACAGCATTTGACACAACCGAGAGGCAGATGTGCAGCAGAAAACAGAATTAGTGAGAAGCGCAATTAAACCAAGAACGACTCTGATGCTCCCGGAAGACTTACTGTCAACAAATATATATATATATATATATATATATATATATATATATATATATATTTATATATATATATATATATATATATACAGTTGAAATCTGAATTAGTAGCCCTCCTAAATTATTGACCCCACTGTATATTTTCCCCCAATTTCGGTTTAACAGAGGGATTTTTTCAACACATTTCTAAGTGAAGTTTCACAAACTAATTTCAAGAGGAGCACGTGATATGATTGACAGCAGCTGGTCTCTCATCTACAATCATTAGTTAGCCAATCAGATTAATCCATACTCACTATAAGTAGCCTAACCCCCCCATACACCCCTTCTCCCCCTTTACCATAGGGAGCTCCCAAGAACCACCTGATCTCGTACTCCCCTTACATGCACTCTTGACCAGGCGGGAGCCCTGGGCTCAATTATCTCCGAGCTCAGGGTTCTCTCCCAGGACAGCATGCCAAACCTGCTAATAGCATCAAGCAATTTCTAAGTGTGAACTCTTGAAATATTAATTCATTAATTTTCTTTTCAGCTTAGTCTCTTTATTAATCAGGGGACATCACTGCAATGAACCGCCAACTCATCCAGCATATGTTTTACACAGTGGATGTACTTCCAGCTGCAACCTGTCACTGGGAAACATCCACACACACTCATTTACACACATACACTACGGACAATTTAGCTTACCCAATTCCCCTTTAGTGCATGTGTTTGGACAGTGGGGGAAACCCACGCCAACAGGGGGAAACATGCAAACTCCACACAAAAATGGCAACAGACCAAGCCCAGGCTTAAACCAGCAACCTTCTTGCTGTGAGGCAATTGTGCTAACCACTGAGTATTGATCAAATTCACTATATTTACTGTAAATTACTATATTTTTTTCCATTTGTGCACCCAATCAATGCAAATAAAATTTTGTGCTGTAGACCTGAAATAATCTTTTCATCTTGTTATTTATTTTGTTATTTTCTGTGAATCTGGAAAGTATTCATAGAGCTTCACTTTTGCCTTATTGCAAAATACATAAAAAAAGCATTTATTTGCTCAACATTCTCCACACAATCCCCCATAATGACAATGAAAAAAATAGTTTTTTAAATTGTTGCAAATTTATTAAAAATAAAAAACCTGAAAAATCACATGTACATCAGTATTTACAGCCTTTGGCGTGAAGCTCTAAATTGAGCTCAGGTTCTGTTTCCACTGATCATTCTTGAGATGTTTCAGTAGCTTCATTGGAGTTCACCTGTGGTCTATTCAGTTGATTGGACGTGATTTGAAAAGGCGTACACCTGTCTATATAAGTTCCCAGGGTTGACAGTGCATGTCAAAGCACAAACCAAGCATGAAGACAAAAGAATTGTTTGTAAACCTCTGAGACAGGATTGTCTCGAGGCACAAGGCTGGGGAAGGTTACAGAAACATTTTTGCTGCTCTGAAAGTTCCAATGAGCACAGCGGCCTCCATCATCCATAAGTGGAAGATGTTTGAACCAGCAGGACTCTTCCTAGAGCTGGCCGACCATCTAAGCTGAGTGATCGGGGAGAAGGGCCTTAGTCAGGAAGGTGATTAATAACCGGATGGTCACTCTGTCTGAGCTCCAGCGTTCTTCTGTGGAGAGATGGGAACCTTACAGAAGGACAACCATCTGTGCAGCAATCCACCAATCAGGCCTGTATGGTAGAGTGGCCAGACGGAAAACAGTCCCCACCTGGAATTTGCCAAAAGGCATCTGAAGGACTCTCAGACCATAAGAAACTAAACTCTCTGGTCTGATGAGACTCAAATTGAACTCTTCGGAGTGAATGCCAGGCGTTACGTTTGGAGAAAACCAGGCACCGCTCATCACCAGGCTAACACCCTCCCTACAGTGAAGCATGGTGATGGTGTTGGCATCATGCTGTGGGGATGTGTTTCAGCAGCAGGAACTAGAAGACTAGTCAGGATAGAGGGAAAGATGAATGCAGCAATGTACAGAGACATCCTGAATGAAAACCTGCTTCAGAGTGCTCTTGACCTCAGACAGGGGTGACGGTTCATCTTCCAGCAGGACAATGACCCAAAGCACACTGCCAAAATATCAATGGAGTGACTTCACACAACTCTGTGAATGTCCGTGAGTGGCCCAGCCAGAGCCCAGACCTAAATCCTATTAAAAGTCTCTGGAGAGATCTGAAAATGGCTGTACACCATCGCTTCCCATCCAACCTGATAGAGCTTGAAAGGTACCGCAAAGAGGAATGGGCAAAAAATCCCAAAGACAGGTGTGCTAAGCTTGTGGCATCATATTCAAAAAGACTTGAGGCTGTAATCGCTGCCAAAGGTGCATCAACAAAGTATTGAGCAAAGACTGTGAACACTGATGTACATCTGATTCTATTATTATGTACAGGTTTTTTATTTTTAATAAATTTACATGTAAGTCACTCAGTTCAGACTCGTTTTTCTAAACATTTTATCTCACAATTTTGACCTCAAACTAATGTAATGTGTATTTAAAATTAGATTTTTAATTTACATAAAATAAAAATAAAAGAATTCAGGACATTAGTCCACTAATCTAGTCCACTTAAATTTGTACGAAATTTGAGACACTAAACGGTCAAAATATAAAATAGTTTCCACGTAATTTCAGGCTGGTCACACATACAAAAGTAGAGGATTATCTGACATGGATGAGATGACACTCACATTACCACTTACATCACATGAGCAGGAATATAGTTATAAGCACAGTGCAGCTGTTTTTCCTCCACTGGCGTATATGTATGCGCATTTCAGTAGGAGGGAAAAAAGCGCACATTTGAATAATAAAAGCAGCTGTTCAAACAAAGAGATATCATAACAAACATGCTCCTGCTTTGCATTTCACTCAATTAACTCATAATCTGCTTCAGCGACTGTACGGCTAATTTGAAGACAGAAAACAGCAATGTATCTATTACAGCATCTGCTCATGCGAACAAGCGTGTGTTTGTTACGGCATCCAAGAGAGCACAATGCTAGTGGTCTGAAAGCTTGTTTCCACAACACTATACAAAAGAAAAGGAATTGTAAAAAAGGTAATTGCAATTTTTATGTCACAGTTTTGACATTTTACCTCTTGATTCAAAGTACTTTTTACTCTCAAAAATGACTTAGGTAGCAAAGAATTGTGGCCCAGATTTGGTATAAATCATGCATTCATCTGGCACTTACATACACCATGTGGGCTAAACATAGCCTTGGTTTGGCAGAGGTGGCACCACCTGTAAGGTGGCACATAATACTTGGGCCAGATGTAAAATGTAGTATTTGGTCCAGATGTTAATAATTGATATGTGGGCCATGTAAGTTTGGCCTGTCTTGACCCACATTTAAAATGAATGTTTATTATTTTCAAATGAGGATTCTACCAATCAGGTCGCTTCGAGAAAAGGCTCACCCATAGCACGCCTAAAGCGCAATGAATTATGGGTTAATCAATTTCATTGCAGTCGTGACACACCAACATATCTGGCCCAGTTCAGGCTCAGTTAACTTGGCTGAGACTTGGCTCTGACAAGGTCCATGTTTGGCCCTTGTCTGGAAGCCAGACTTAGTCCAGTCATGTACTGTAATTTACTGCCGCATGTGGGCTAAGCAAAAGCTGATTGTGTGGGCTAGGGATATTTTGCAATGCGAGTATGTTTTAAGACATAATTGTGCAACACATTGTGAAAGCATACCCCTGTATACATTTCTGGAGAGTGTGAATTATGTAGTCAGAGCTCTCTATGCTTAGTCACTTCTAACAAACACTACAGTGCAGTGTGAAGCCACTGACGGCTTGTTTCTTTTCACGCTTACCTGCGTATGGACGGCTTTACCACTGGTACCAATTTGCCCAGTGGTTAGCAATGTGCATCGGTAGACTTGAGACGCAGAGGAGTCCACCATGATGGCGCGGTTCGAGTCAAGAGGATAAGGGTTCCAGGAAACAGGGGGAAAACAAAAGGACTTCGTGGGTTGGGTTTAGAG
>NC_133192.1:4777500-4865000 GCF_049306965.1 Danio rerio
AAGGAGGAGGCATTGAAGATGAATCCAAAGAATCTTGATAAACTCTGGGAGTCCTGCAGGAAAGCTTTCTTTGCCATTCCAGATGACTTTATTAATCAGTGATTTGAGTCAGTGCAGAGATGTATGGATGCAGACCTCCAAGCTCATGATGGAGTCAGACACAATATTCATTCTGTCTCCACTGCAGCAGGACTTTATATTCTATACTGGACATTATTTCTGTTCAGTGATGAGACTTTTGTCTAAGCAGAGTCAGACCTTACTGTCCTAATCAAATTATTAAAAATCAAGGCATGATCATATTTTATTGTGGTAAAATAAGCGTAATCTAGAGGCCTTTGCCTTTCATATAAGCCACTTCTGATACCAACTGATCAACTAGAAGTCAAGGTATTATTTGCTGTTCCTAAAGCTTGGATAGGCGACAAGACTCAAGTCAGGTAGTGTAAAACACAAATAAATACCACACAACAACAAAAATATTTTTGTCTTGTTTTTCAGTAAAGACACTCAAAGATGACATATATTTAGATCAAATCCAAAATACAGATATTAAGTCTTGTTTTCTTATGGAAAGAAAACTAACAAGTTTAAGTGTAAATAAGACAAAAATGATTTAATAATGTTGTTTCTTTTTGAATTAAGATCACTGTTTAACTCCATTGGCCAACATTTGTTTCTACTTGACTACACTTACATTTCTTCTAGTAAAATTGAAAATGAAAAAAAGTAAAATGAAAATATTGGATAATATAGTAATGATTTTCAATATTTTGATTATTTAAAGCGTTTTGAATAATTTTATGACAGATGTTTGTGCTTCTTTTAAACTTAAACATTTGTCTGAAAATAAGACTTAATAATCTATAGCAGATAATTGATCTTTTTCTTCTTTCAGGAATATTTTAATATTTACACGAGGAAACAAGACAAAAAACAAACAACTCGGGAATAAATTATTACTTTTTTCAATCTTTTTGATTATTTAAAGGGTCATGAAGCATAACATGACCGATATTTCTTCTGCTTTTAAGCTTAATCTCATGGTTTTCCATTTTAAAACCTTACATTATTTATGACTTTTTTCTTATTTCAACAAAATGTACACATGAAAACAAGACAAAACACAAGATTTTTCTTTTCACTAAAACAGATAAAGCTGAATGCATATCAAGTGTGTGTTTGTGCATTAATAGGTGTTTTCTCACTGCAGTGACATGTGTGTTTGACCGGTCAGCGGTTCGTCCTCTCTCATGTCTCCACACACTGCTTCATTCTGGCCTGTAATGACAGTAAAACACACATTAATATAGAAACACAGTACTGTACACACACACACACACACACACACACACACACACACACACACACACACACAATGGCCAATTTAGTTTATTCAGTTCACCTATAGCGCATATGTGTTTGGACTGCGGGAAACTGGAGCACCCGGAGGAAACCTACGCCAACACTGGGAGAACATGCAAACTCCAAACAGAAATGCCAACTGACCCAACCGGGGCTCGAACCAGCGACCTTCTTGCTGAGCCGATAGTTCTAACCACTAAGCCGCCATGCTGTCCCCCTTCCCCAACAATTAAATAAAAACATAAATAATAAATAAAATAATAATATAAAAACAAAATAGGAATAATGATATGAAATAAATAAAGAGTACTGGCATCACAAATTCTTTTCAGGGAATGCATTTGTACATCAGGTTACATTGTGTTATATCAAATATTCTATAGCCAGCTTTCATATATGTAAATAAAATGTACTGCCTCAGCTAAAAATACACAAAAAAAAAATCATAAATAAAGCGTCAATAAAGAGTCATTGAACATTGACCGAAACTCAAAATATCATGCAAATAATAAATAAAAGAAACAAGTTTAAATTATACTTATTTTATCTTTTTATTACTTTAGATATCAACCTAATTTTGTTATCTTGCCGATAATAACTACATAAATAATTATCGATATGACCACAGATATATTGTGCATCCCTAGTTATGTATTTATTTATTTGATTTATTTTTATTTAATTAATTTATTTATTTAGTAATTTTATCAGCGTTATTCATTCTTTCAATTCAATTAATTAATTAATTAGTTAAATTTATTTATGTATTTATTCATTTAATCAATTTATTTATTTTTTTATTTTTTATTAAAATGATTCATTTTTTATTTATAAATGTATTAATTAATTAATTAATTCATTCATTCATTCAATTTATTTATTTTTATTTTATTTATTTAATCAATTTATTAATTAAATTTATAAATGTATTTATTCATTCATTCTATTTATTTATTTAATTCATTCATTCATTCATTTAATTCATTTATATACTTATCTATTCATTAATTAATTCACCCATTCTATTTATTTATTTATTTCATTTATTTATTCATTCAATTTAGTTAGTAAGTTCATTAGTTTTTTCTTTTATTTATTTATTCAATAACTCCTTCCTTCATTAATTTAATTAATTATATTTATGCACTTATTTAGTTAGTTTGTACGTGCAGTTTTTATTTATTGAATTTAATTAATTTATTTATTCATTCATTAATTCATTTTATTTATTTATTTATTTAATTTATTTATTCATTCAATTAATTTATTTAATTTATATACTTATTCATTCATTCAGTCTACTCATTTAATCATTTATTAAATTTAATTATTTATTCATTCAATTAATTTATTTATTTAATTTATATACTTATTTATTTATTTAGTAAGTACATTAGTTTGTTTATTTTTTTATTCATTAATTCATTTGTCACAACAAGGGACAGTGTACATTAATCAACATTTCCCAAGAACGTAAATACACCCAAATTAGCCTAAAGACAATTTTTCATTGGTGGCAATTTGTCAAATGTTAAAGGCCTACTGTAAGTCCTGAACTCTTTTATTAAGCTATGCCTGTCCATGTTTCCATTATACGGCACCTTTAAAAACAGCCATGCATTTCAAATATCCCATTTATTGAATAACATCTAACATGAGACTTGTGTCAGGAAACAAACTTTTCATTTCAGGCTTGTAAACAGCATTTTTAAGTTGATCACGTCATGTTTTTCAGTCCGATTAGTCTGGAAGTGAAGCACTTTTCTACATTGCATTAGCAGGACTCCGTTTGAGCCGTCTATGGAAATGCCTTGTGACATACAGCGTGATTGTAGTGGATGAAGTGGCAGGAAAATCAAGTAATTTATGCAGTGCATTTAAATCAACAGAAAATAAAACAATCCTCCAGCGCACAAAATAACAGTTAAGATGCACAGCGTCATTCTGGAGTTGGGAACATTTGTATTGTTGGATGAATAATTCATGCATTCATGACAACTAAACAGGAGCTTGTTTTTCAGTGCAGATGTCTAAATATGCTCAAATCAATATTAATTATTTTCAAAAGCAAAACGACTTGCGAGATATTAGGTCTCGTAACAATGCGTTTAGCGCTAACTCAGTTTATTCTGACTAAAGAGAAAGATCTGCTACTTGGGTCAGAAAAGTACATTCTTTTTAATGCCAAATGCAGAGGTTTTTGTTTGTCTTGCTTCAAATATATTCACAAATATAAGTTTAAAACATTAATGTTGTGTGTCATTTTGCTTCTTAAGTAAATGAATATTAATCAAAATATATATTTGATAAAATATGCATAGAAATTTACTGAGTTTATGTCTAAAACTAGACAGATATCTCTTCCAGAGGTGGAAACAAATAAAAAAAAACTTGCTTTTCATTTAATTTGAGTTTAGTTTTCTGATCCAGTTTACAAATATATACAGTGGGTGACACTTTAAAATGAGCATTACTGCCACAGGCCTGCATGGTGGCGCAGTGGCGACCTCACAGCACGAAGATCACTGGTTTGAGCCTTGGCTGGGTCAGTTGGCGTTTCTGTGTGGAGTTTGCATGTTCTCCCCGTGTTGGTGTGGATTTCTTCCGGGTGCTCCGGTTTCCCCCACAAGTCCAAAGACATGTACAGGTGAATTGGGTAGGCTAAATTGTCCGCAGTGTGTGTGTGTGAGTGAGTGTGTATGGATGTTTCCCAGTGATGGAAGGGCATCCGCTGTGTAAAACATATGCTGGATAAGTTGGCGGTTCATTCCGCTGTGGCGACCCCATATTAGTAAGAAGAAGATGAATAAATGATAACATTTTTACATTTACATTTAGTCATTTAGCAGACGCTTTTATCCAAAGCGACTTGCAAATGAGGACAAGGAAGCAATTTACACAACTAAGAGCAACAATGAATAAGTGCTATAGGCAAGTTTCAGATCTGTAAAGTCTAAGAAGGAAAGCATTAGTAAATTTTTTATTTTTATTATTATTCTTTTTTTTTTTAGAGTACAGTTAGTGGTATATCCAGAGAGGCAATTGCAGATTAGGAAGTGAAGTGGAGACTAAATAGTTGAGTTTTTAGTCGTTTCTTGAAAACAGTGAGGGACTCTGCTGTTCTGATGCAGTTAGGGAGTTCATTCCACCAACTGGGCAGATTGAGCGTGAGCGTTCGCGAAAGTGATTTCTTCCCTCATTGGGATGGAACCTCGAGGCGACGTTCATTCACAGAACGCAAGTTTCTGGAGGGCACATAAATCTGCAGAAGTGAGAGCAGATAAGAAGGAGCAAAGCCAGAAGTCGCTTTGTAGGCAAACATCAGAGCTTTGAATTTGATGCGAGCAGCAACTGGCAGCCAGTGTAAACGGATGAGCAGCGGAGTGACATGTGCTCTTTTAGGTTCATTAAAGACCACTCGTGCTGCTGCATTCTGGAGCAGCTGAAGAGGCTTGATAGAGTTAGCTGGAAGCCCAGCTAGTAGAGAGTTGCAGTAATCCAGTCTGGAGAGAACAAGAGCTTACCAGCGCCGCTCTAAAGGACTAAGAACGCATTTTTAGGTATGACCGCAGTTTGTGACTATGCCGCTAGGGAGCACAAAGGGAAGGGATGCAAACAAACAGAAATAACGTATACAGTGGCTGTAAATACTCTGCTACTCGTAAAGAAAGATGAAACCATGAAACAAAGCATTATAACTCCCTTCATAAATCATTAAAACTTGTTAACAAGCTGTGTTATTATTGTAAACTTCTTAAGTGCTATGAGGATTCATTTTGGAAAGTAGATTAAAGAAATAAAAGACAACTAAAATGAAAATACAAATTTTGTATGTTTAAAGTAGGTTTAAATAAACAAACAAACAAACAAACAAACAAACAAATAAATAAAGCAGTGTTTATGTGTCAACAAATAACCTTTTTCATTTACAGTTATCATTTTCATCTCATTTTATGTCTCAATTACTGCACATGAATAAAAAATGAATATTAAAATATAGATATCTTTGGTTTAAATCAATAAAAAAATGTATTTACTTTTTACACAAAACAACATTTCAAATCGTCTTCTTTATGTGACTATATTCTGACATCTGGAAAATGAGAAAAAGCAAGATTGGGAAGATATTAAGTCGTATCAAAAAAAATCTCATTAAATTAATTTAGGTTTATAAATGAAATTATAAGTACACATGCACGCACGCATGCATGCACTTATATACTCATAATTTCATTTTTTTTACGTACGTACACTTGCACACACAAGCACAAGAGCGCGCACACACAAACACAAACACACACAATAATACTTATTATTTTTCAGGGGACGCCACAGCGTAATGAACCGCCAGCTATTACAAATATGTTATGTTTTAGGCAGCGGATGCCCTTCCAGCTGCAACCCAGCACTGACCCAGCAACCAGCAACCCAGCAACCCAAACACCCATACACACTGTTGTTCACATACACTCATACATTACGGCCACTTTAGGTAATCGAATTCCCCCTTTAGCGCATGTGTTTGGACTGTGGTGGAAACCGGAGCAGCTACGCCAACATGGGAAGAACATGCAAACTCCACACAGAAATGCCAACTGACTCGAACCAGCAACCTTCTTGCAGTGAGGCCCCATTGACATCAAATTCTATCTAAGTCAATGGTTTTCAGCTTTTTTTGTGTTCAAGGGTACATAAATAATGACAGAATTGTCATTTTTGCATGAACTATCCCTTTAAGATGTTGGTACACTGGAATATGACCAGGATGCAAAAGCCTAATGTCCTTCATGATTTTCCGTCATGTTACTCCAAACCCGTGCGTCTTTCCTCAATAGAGAATGAAAGAAGATATTTTAGGTAGTTTTTGGCTTTTTCAGAGCTTGACAGAACTCTTCAATAATTCTCACGCAAGAAAGCAAGACAGTTATGGGTTTGCAATGGCATGACACTGAGTAACTGAGGAGAAAAGTTGAACTTTTGTGCTACAAGAGGCGAAATTCAGTTTTTAATCCATTTTTATTTGACTCCTAAGCATTTTTAATCCTGGTTAATTTGTAAAAGGACATGTTAAAAGGATAGTTCACCAAACATGAACATTTACTCACTATTTACTCATCCTGTCATCATTTACTGTCCTTTCACTCATTTCAAACCTGCTTGAGTTTCTTTCTTCTGTTGAACACAACAGATATTTTAAAGAAAGCTGAAAACCTGTCAGCATCGACATCCATAGTAGAAAAAAACAAATATTATAGGAGTCAATAGTCACAGAATTTCAGCTGTCTTCAAAATATCTTCTTTTGTGTTCCACATCAGAAACTTAAACATGATTTAAACAAATAAAAGGAGAGCACATGATGACAGAAATGTCATTTTTGCGTGAACTATCCCTTTAAGACGTTGGTACACTGGAATATGACCAGGATGATATTTTGTATAATGCAAAAGCCTAATGTCCTTCATCATTTTCCCTCTTGTTTCTCCAAACCCGTGCTTCTTTCCTCAATAGAGAATGAAAGCAGATATTTTAGGTAGTTTTTGGCCTTTTTTTAGAGCTTGACAGAACTCTTCAATAATTCTCACGCAAGACAGTCATATGGATTTGCAGTAGCATGACTGAGTAACTGAGGAAAAAATTTGAACTTTTGTGCTACAAGAGGCCAAAATTAGCATTCAATCCATTTTTATTTGACTACTAAGCATTTTTAAACATGGATAATTTGTAAAAGGACATGTTAAAAGGATAGTTCACCATACATGAACATTTACTCACTATTTACTCATCCTGTCATCATTTACTGTCCTTTCATTTGTTTCAAACGTGTTTGAGTTTCTTTCTTTTTTGTATACAGGAGATATTCTGAAGAGAGCTGAAATCCTATCACCATCAACATCCATAGTAGAAAAACATCATGATAAAAGTCACAGGTTTTCAGCTTTCTTCAGAATAACTTCTTTTGAATTCAACAGAGGAAACTCAAACATGTTTGGAACAAATAAAGGGTGAATAAATGATGACAGAACTTAAATATTTGCGTGAACTATCCCTTTAAGACGTTGATCTACTGGAATACGACCAAGATGATATTTTGCACTGTGCAAAAGCCTAATGTCCTTCATCATTTTCCCTCATGTTACCCCAAACCCGTGCATCTTTCCTCAATAGAGAATGAAAGCAGATATTTTAAATAGTTTTGGGCTATTTTAGAGCTTGGCAGAACTCTTCAATAATTCTCATGCAAGAAAGCAAGACAGTCATATGGGTTTGCAATGGCATGACACTGAGTAACTGAGGAGAAAAGTTGAACTTTTGTGCTACAAGAGGTGAAATTCAGCATTCAATCCATTTTTATTTGACTCCTAAGCATTTTTAATCCTGGTTAATTTGTAAAAGGACATATTAAAAGGATAATTCACCAAAAAATGAACAATTACTCACTATTTACTCATCCTGTCATCATTTACTGTCCTTTCATTTGTTCCGAAATCCATAGTAGGAAAAAAAAATTCTATAGGAGTCAATGGTTTTCAGCTTTCTTCTAAATGTCTTCTTTTGAGTTCAACAGAGGAAACTCAAACATGTTTTAAACAAATAAAAGAAGAGCAAATGATGACAGAATTGTCATTTTTGCGCGAACTATCCCTTTAAGACGTTGGTACACTGGAATATGACCAGGATGATATTTTGCACTGTGCAAAAGCCTAATGTCCGTCATCATTTTCCCTCACGTTACTCCAAACCCGTGCGTCTTTCCTCAATAGAGAATGAAAGCAGATATTTTAGGTAGTTTTTGGCCTTTTCAGAGCTTGACAGAACTCTTCAATAATTCTCACGCAAGAAAGCAAGACAGTCATATGGGTTTGCAATGGCATACACTGAGTAACTGAGGAGAAAAGTTGAACTTTTGTGAGAGGCAAATTCAGCATTCAATCCATTTTTTAGATGCTTGTTTATAGTATGAACACGCTTTGACATCTCCAGATGATTGCAAGCTTCCTGACGGGCAAAATAAACAGAGGAGCGAGTGGACTTCTGTCTGCTCAGTAGTCTGTGAACGTATGAAGGAGGAACAATAATTTACAGCCATGATGGACTGAACTTCCACACGGCCTGAGATGAAAGAATCATGGGAAGGGGGAGGCGCTGTAAAATTGATTTGTGAGAGAAAAGTCCTACCTTGGCATTGTGATTTTGCATAGCACGAGTTCGACAGCTGAATAAAAGAGCAAAAAAGAAATCAAATTGATGGTGAGCAATATTTATCCACATTCATCATTAAACTAGTCATTCCTGCTGTGCTGTATATTATATATATATATATATATATATATATATATATATATATATATATATATATATACATACACACACACACATACATACATATATATATATATATATATATGTGTGTGTGTGTGTGTGTGCATATATATATATATATATATATATATATATATATATATATATATATATATATATATATATATGTATGTATGTATGTATGTATGTATGTATGTATGTATGTATGTATGTATGTATGTATGTATATATATATATATATATATATATATATATATATATATATATATATATATATATATATATATATATATATATAAATAGATATGAGAAATGTATATGAAAAATAAGTTACATGTTGAAAGGTACATGTATAAAGCAGTGTAAAAAATCATTCATTTTATTTCAGGAAATAAAGAAATGAACAGTGCTTCAGACCAAACTATTTGATTAAACATATATTTTTTGACAAATTATATCTATTATATCCATCTCTTTTGTCAGTTTGGGTCAATGAGGTTTCCTCTAGGTCAGTCTGCATGTAGGATGTCATCATATAAGGCAGAGTAGGGTATCCTTTGTCCTCCAACAAGTAATAATGTAGTACCCAGTAATTATTCAAGTGTATAATACAAATATAGTAAAAAGAAACACTTGTAAGATCCTCGAGCCCTGGGCTCCCTCCCGTTGCGAGGGGAGTTTAAGCTCAGGTAGATCTCGATGACTCCCCCTCCTGCTTATTGTAGCTAAGTGTCAGATATGGATGCTGAGAAGGTGTACTCAGAGTTTGGCTAAAATATTTTGGATTAGTTGTTTAGGGTACTTGTTTTTGAAATGTGGGAAGAAAACCGGAGGACGCAGGGGAAAACCCACGCGATCACGGCTACTGAGCAGAACTCCACACAGAAATGTTGCTTGTTTTTGAAAGGAATTAAACCAGGCGCATTCTTGCTGTAAGGCAACAGCGCTAATCGCTGGCCACTGTGTCGTCCGTTTGAAAGGAGGGAAAGTAGGGTTTGGTGGGGGGGTTTCTTCAAGACGAAGATATTGAGATGAGAAAAGTCTGGTTATTTATAGTGAGTTAAGGATAGTCATATAGGATAATTAGTCATAAGCTAAAGTTGGAACAGCTGTGAACAATCATAAGCACCTGATCCTCTCGAAATTTGTTTATAAATAAACTTCACTAAGTGGAAGATGTTATGAGTTTAATATATATATAGTGGCGGAGTGGGTAGCATGTTCGCCTTACAGCAAGAAGGTCGCTGGTTCGAGCCTCGTCTGGGTCAGTTGGCATTTCTGTGAGGAGTTGGCATGTTTTCCCTGTGTTTGCATGGGTTTGCTCCGGGTGCTCCAATTTCCCACACAGTCCAAAGACATGTGGTACAGGTAAATTGGGTAGGCTAAATTGTCCATAATGTATGAGTGTATGAGTGTGTGAGTGTGGGAGCGTGACAGGCCCATACGACAGGCCGGCTGGAAGGTGTAAAAAAGTCATTATCATATGGACTTGTTCCAAAAACAGCCGACCCCGCAATCATTCGGGACAAAGGCCAAAGAAGAAGAAATATATATATATATATATATATATATATATATATATATATATATATATATATATATATAAAATACTTTTTATTTAGAAAACTAAAAAGATTTAATCTGCAAAGTCAAACTCTAGCTTGGCTCTATTAGTTTGTCATTTCGCTGGACGGCTTTGTTGACAGTGGGAAAGGCCAGAAAGAAACTCAAAATCAGAGTCGACTAAATCATGCTAAACATTGCAAAATTAAGAAGAAACTTGAAACTGAAAAGTTGCAGCCTAGTACTGGGAAACACCCATACACACTCATACACTACGGCTAATTTAGTTAATCCAATTCCCCTAGAGCACATGTGTTTGGACTGGGGATGAAATCGGAGCACCCGGAGGAAACCCACGCCAACATAGAGAGAACATGCAAACTCCACACAGAAATGCCAACTGATCCAGCCAGGGACCTTCGTACTGTGAGGCTGTAATATATTAAATGTGAAATATTTTTTTTGTGTGTGTGTATATATGGTCGGTAAAACAATTTCAGTGTTCATTACCTGTTGTTAACCCATTTGCTAATTGTATGTTTTATTAAGTCTTTATTAAGCCTTAAAGGGCAAATATTTATTTAATTTATGGGGCACATATAATTCAATAAATATAATTCAGTAATTCATATAAAGCAGTGGTTCTCAAACTGTGGTACGTCTACCACTAGTGGTACGCGGGCTTCCTTCTAGTGGTACGTGGAGGAATGAAATATGTCATGTACATGCTAAATACATTTCAAAATTGATCAAAAATGATGTATATAATATGCCATATATGACATATAGCCTATATTTCTAAGGTAATCTGCCACATTTTTTTAACTGTGCAGAGTTGTAGCTGCTTTACTGGGCCTACTACACTACTGAATTTCAATACTGCTCATTTTGGTGGTACTTGGAGAGAGAATTTATTTCTGAGGTGGTACTTGATGAAAAAAGTTTGAGTACCACTGATGTAATGCATTTAATTCAATAAATATGACCATAATAATTACACAACATTAACATCGGCACTAAACATTAACATTTAGCAAAACCTTAATTAAAACAAAAACAAATATTCATCCTAAAACATTAAATAAATGCTATGGGAATCTCAAACATCCTTGTTACAACCAATTTCTTTTTTATTTTTTACTAAATCAATAAGCAGACTGATTGTATTTCTTAAATAAAATAATGCTTAATTAATGATCTGTCGGATATACTCTCATAATTCCAAGTCGACGAATTGTAAGTGAATTAACCATGAAGAAAATAAAATTTTCCCCTAAAAAACTCAACAATTGTGTTGTTTCAGCGGATTTTAAGTACATATTTTGAACAAACGGCAAACATTATTTTTTAAGTGTAGAATAAAAAAAACAAAGCCTACTCTATGCTTTTTGATCAATTTTGAAGGACTCTGAATTATTAAAACCATCAAAACTCGGCTGAAAACCTTTCAATAGAGCAGAACAAACATTCAGATTTAGCTCATAGTCCATGTGTTCTTTTGCTGACAAATATTTACAGATTTCATTCATTCATTTTCTTGTCGGCTTAGTCCCTTTATTAATCCGGGGTCGCCACAGCGCAATGAACCGCCAACTTATCCAGCAAGATTTTACGCAGCGGATGCCCTTCCAGCCGCAACCCATCTCTGGGAAACATCCACACACACATTCACACACTACGGACAATTTAGCCTACCCAATTCACCTGTACTGAATGTCTTTGGACTGTGGGGGAAACCGGAGCACCCGGAGGAAACCCACACGAAGGCAGGGAAAACATGCAAACTCCACACAGAAACGCCAAGTGAACCGAGGTTTGAACCAGCGACCTTCTTGCTGTGAGGCAACAGCACTACTTACTTCGCCACTGCCTCGCCACTATTAAATAAAAAGCATCAGACGTGGTTATGAAGCTTTCAAGGACTTTCCATAAAGTTTAGTTTCAGCATGCGATCTCAGTCATCGCTGCATTGCATTATATGTTTTGAAAGGAAAAAGCTTAAAATCATAAAAGTAAAGAATTTACTAACGTACTTCTCTGAGATAAAGAAATACACAATTCTATGCACTTTCTCCTTGACTTTGAGCTTTATATTCTCACTGCAGTATTTATACTATTAATTATGTTAATAAATATTTAAATATGAACATGTTCCAATTAAAATAAATGAGATTTTTGTCTGAATATGATTAGTCTTTACAGCATTAACTGCTAACACATTTTCTTTACATATTCATTATTTAATATAACTTTAATGTAACCATAATTTTAGTCTTTATAATCTTACATAACTTTTATCATGAGGGTTATCTATGTACACTCACCGGCCACTTTATTAGGTGCACATTACTAGTACTGGGTTGGACCCCCTTTGGCCTTCAGAACTGCCTTAATCCTTCGTGGCGTAGATTCAACAAGGTACTGGAAATATTCCTCAGAGATTTTGCTCCCTATTGACATGATAGCATCACGCTGTTGCTGCAGATTTGTCTGCTGCACGTCCATGATGCCAATCTCCCATTCCATCACATCCCAAAGGTGCTCTATTGGATTTGGTGACTGTGGAGGCCATTTGAGTAAAGTGAACTCATCGTCATGTTCAAGAAACCAGTCTGAGATGATTTTCGCTTTATGACATGGTGCGTTATCCTGCTGGAAGTAGCCATCAGAAGATGGACACACTGTAATCATAAAGAGATGGACCCACACCATTACACCACCACCACCACCACCCTAAATCATTGATACAAGGCAGGATGGATCAATGCTATCATGTTGTTTATGCCAATTCTGACCCTACTATCTGAATGTGGCAGCAGAAATCAAGATACTCAGACCAGATAACGTTTCTCCAATCTTCTATTGTCCAGTTTTGGTGAGTCTGTGTGAATTGCAGCCTCAGTTTCCTGATCTTAGCTGACAGGAGTGGCCCCCGGTGTGGTCTTCTGCTGCTGTAGCCCATCTGCCTCAAGGTTGGATGTGGTGTGTGTTCAGAGATGCTCTTCTGCAGACCTCGGTTGTAATGAGTGGTAATTTGAGTTACTGTTGCCTTTCTATCAGCTGGAACCAGTCTGGCCATTCTCCTCTGACCTCTGACATCAACAAGGCATTTGCGCCCACAGAACTGCCAATCACTGGATATTTTCTAATTTTCGGACCATTCTCTGTAAACCCTAGAGATGGTTGCGCGTGATAATCCCAGTAGATCAGCAGTTTCTGAAATACTCAGACCAGCTTGTCTGGCACCAACATCCATGCCATGTTCAAAGTCACTTAAATCCCCTTTCTTTCCCATTCTGATGCTCGCTTTGAACTGCAGCAGATCATCTTGACCATGCCAACATGCCCAAATGCATTAATTTGCTGCCATGTGATGGCTGATAAGAAATTTGCAATAATGAGTGGTTGAACAGGTGTACCTAATAAAGTGGCCAGTGAGTGCATTTGATCAATTCAGTGATGTTGGTTGGTTTGTTTGTTTAAACATGAATACTCTCTGATCAAATTGTGTAACTAATATTCCAACAAATATGACAAAGCCTATTTAAATAAATAAGCTTTGATATATGGCTTGTTGGGACAGGACAATATTTAGCTGAGATGCAACTGTTTGAATATCTGGAATCTCATGTTTCAAAGAAAAAATCTAAATATTGAGAAAGATCCCTTTTAAAGTTTCTGTGACATCAAAATAAAGTCTTAAAAATGATTTAGTGTGCTTTAAAACAGTGACAAAATTCAGATTTAGAGCAGATATAAACATCCAAAGCTTGCAGTTTGTCACTTGCGCAAAAATTGATCAGTTTTTTGTTTTTTTTGACGTCACCTCTTACTTCAGTTTCTCATCAAATCATCTGACCAATTTAAATGCTTTCTAGTATCTGACATGCCCTGCCCCTTTAAGACACTTCTGCTCTTGAGCCAACCACTCTCACTGGCAGGGCTGTGATAAAACAAAATGCTATTGGCCGTTTTTATAAAGAGGGGAGGAGCTACTCTATATCCTGCCCTCTATTCATGTTTCAGTTGAAATTAAGCCACATGTAAAACAAAAATGCACATTTCAAAACACGTTAAAGGAACTTTAAAGTTGTCAAGAATCAGCTCTTAGCAATGCATATTAATTACAATTAGCTATATTTTGGTAGGACATTTACAAAATGTCTTCACTGAAAATCCTAATGATTTTTTTTTGGCACAAAAGTAAAATCGATTGCTTTGACTCAAAGCTTAAAATTGAGGCAGAAATGTATTTTTGGTTACTTCTACAAATATACATTAAGACCACAATCTTAAGGCCACAAATAGAAAAAAAGAGCCTTTTTATTTCTCTTCATGAACATCCTGTGCTTGAGATACTGAGCTGGACATGGGTATATTTCTGAACGTCTGCAAAACCTTTTTATAGAAATATATCCCTAATTACAGACATTCACATTCATCATGTAGAGGTTAGAGTTTACGTGGTTGTGCACAGCAGGAAGGACTCAACTCTTATAGTAGAGATGGTGAAATACCTCCTCATTGTGTTTCTCCAGCCTCTCCAGTTGTTCCCGCTGAGCCGCCTGGAGTTGCTCGCACTCCTTGGTCTGTTTCATGGCGAGCTGTCAATCAGCGCCCATGTTAATTAACACAATTAGAAGCATACATTTAAAAAAAGCAAACATCTGATGCAAGATTAGAATCATTACCCTTTTTCTTTCTGTAAGAAACTTTCTTGTGTTCGTGCTGTTGAGCTCTCGAACTCTCCTGCAATAACAAGAGGGTTGTCAAGGGTTGTAATGTAAATAATGTAATGTAATGTGTGTTTTTATATAGCACATTTATTGTGTATGGCCATACACCCAAAGTGCTTCACAATCATGAGGGGGGGGGTCTCTCCACACCACCACCAGTGTGCAGCATCCACTTGGATGATGCGACGGCAGCCACAGGACAACGGCGCCAGTGCTCTCACCACACACCAGCTATAGGTGGAGTGGAGAGACAGTGATAAAGCCAATTTGGTGGAAAGGGTTGATTGGTAGGCCATGATCGTAAGGGCCGATAGAGGGACTTTGGCCAGGACACCGGGGTTACACCCCTGCTCTTTCACGAGAAGTGCCATGGGATTTTTAATGACCACAGAGAGTCAGGACTTCGGTTTAACGTCTCATCCGAAAGACGGCGCCCACTGACAGTGTAGTGTCCCCTTCACTTTTTACTGGGGCATTAGGACTCACACAGACCACAGGTTGAGCGCCCCCTGATGGCCTCACTAACACCACTTCCAACAGCAACCTAGTGTTCCCTAGTGGTCTCCCATCCAGGTACTGACCAGGCTCAGCCCTGCTTAGCTTCAGTGAGTAACCGGTCTTGGGCTGCAGGCTGACATGGTTGTGTCCCAAATGACACACTATGCACTTATACACTATAATATTATGCACTTATACACTCAACCAACTCAAGCAGAGTTTAGTGTTGTCTCAAATATAACACTAATGTTTTTTTTACTAAACAGAATTTCAAAATGTTTTCTAGGTGGTGTTAAATGGTTACCAAATTAGGGAAATAAATATAGTATATGCTATAGTATATGGTATGTGCTCGTTCTTATAGTATTTGTTAGTTATGCATAGGTGTTTTTTTTTTAGAAATAGCTCTTATGTCCAGTGTTGTGTTTGTATTTATGATAAATTTATGTAGCACCATGTATGGAAATAGCACCAGCAGCAATCACAAACGCCTACATAGGACTGTGCAAACTGCTGGACGTGTAGTTATAGGTGAGCTTCCCTCCCTCCATGACATCTACACCAGGCAGTGCAAGAGGAAAGCCAAGAGAATCATCAGCGACTCCAGTCTCCGAAGCCATTGACTTTTCTCTCTGCTACCCTCAGGCAGACGGTTCCGCAGCATCCGGTCACGCACCAGCCGACTGAAGGAAAGCTTCTTCCCTCAGACTATCAGGCTGATGAACACTTAACACACCCCACACTCTCCATACCCCTCACTGCACACCATCAATATGTAGCATGCACTGCACTTTAACCAATCCATACTTGAAACAATACTGCCTACAACTATGTGGACACCTATTCATTGAACATATCGCTGTCAATTCCACATTGTCGTTGTATTTGCACTGTCGTTGTATTTGCACTATCTGTATTTTGTACTGTCTGGAGCCAGCACCTAAGCAAAAGATCAAAATGATTCTCAATCACTTTCAGATGCAATATGTGAACAGCCCTTAAAATTATATGACAGAAATTTGTCAGCAGTCCAAACCCAAGTTCAAAAGTAAAAGCAGTTCTAAATGGCAGAAAGTTTTCTGCATTTCCTGAGATAAGCAGATTAATAGGTTTCTAGATGGTGCCCGGCCCTTAAAAGAAACAAATTTTATGGATGAAATTGGACAAGATGATTCTGTTTGGCCAGGAAATTACAATAGCAATGCCTCACAATACAAGAAAAGCACAAAGGAAAGTGCACCTACAAAGCAGTTATTATTACCGCTCTCGCTCAGCCTTGTTCTTTATGCTTTTGTCTTGACTGATGGCCTTGCTGCTCTCCATTGAGGTCTTGGCTTGGTTGGTCCGCATCTCTTTACTCTGACTGCAAGAGGAAATATAATTCAATTCAGCTTTTATGACAAACACTGGTGTGCTTTATAATGTTAAAAGCAGGGCTGTGTTTATACACACAGCAGAGACAAAAAGCATTAAAGATAGTGGCACGTGTCTAAGATTTGACACATTTATTAAATGAATCTGGAGCAGCATGGTGGCTCAGTGGTTAGAACTGTGGCCTCACAGCAAGAAGGTCACTGGTTTGAGTCCTGGCTGGGCCAGTTGGCATTTCTGGTGGAGTTTGCAATTTCCCCTCATGTTGGCGTGGGTTTCCTCTGGGTGCTCCGGTTTCCCTAACAGTCCAAACACATGTAGAATTCGGTAAACTAAATTGGCTGTAGTGTATGAGTGTGTGAATGAGTAAGTATGGGTGTTTCCCAGTACTGGGTTGTGGCTGGAAGGGCATCCACTGCATAAAACATATGCTGGAATAGTTGGTGGTTCATTTCACTGTGGCAAACCCTGATAAATAAAGGTACTAAGCCAAAGAAAAATAAATGAATGAATGAATCTGGCAATATTTTCACTTATTAATTTGCTGCACTTTAAGGTAATGCAGTAACTATCGTTAACCGTTAGTACTATTAATTAACTAGTAAATAATGTTACAGTTAAAATATTATTTATTTTTGCTAATTTTGGTATTATTGTGTATTATATTAGTAATTCAATCATTCATTTTCCTTCTGCTTAGTCTCTACTTCAGCCATTGCCACATCAAAATGAACCCCCAACTATTCCAGCATATGTTTTACACAGCGAATGCCCTTCCAGCCACAACCTAGTACTGGTAAACACCCATATACGCTACGGCCAATTTAGTTTCGGGACTAAATATTGAATACCGCTCCCGCCCGCTCCCGCTTATATTCAGCATTTGTTGTCCTGCTGCCTGACCCAGCCCGTTTTCTACCCCTTGCACCCTTTCCCACTTACGAGCGGGCGGAGAACAAAACCGAAAACCACCCAGCTTAACAGAGTCCAGACAGCGTATAACAAGCTGTCTGTATAAACAAATAAACAGCCATAAAGTATAGCTGTATTTCACAAGGATTCTGACACAACAATGTGAAGCAGACACTTTCGTTGTGTTTAAAGAGGAAACACGTCAAACTTAATGATACATTGGAGGGCGCATGCTGAAAGGCAGAGGAATGCGCTGTCTTTGACAGAGAGACTTTCTGAGTACATTTACATGGACACCAATACTCAGATTTGAATGACTAAGATAATACTCTTATTAAGAGTCTACCATGTAAGCAGCGATTTTTGATTACCTTAAAGGACCACCAAGTCACAAAATGCAGAGGGTTTTTTTTCCGTTCGCCATGCGGTATCAAATTCTATTAAAACAGAAGTTAAAAGTTAAAAATTAAATATCCGAAATTGCAGGAAACTCTGGATGAAACTCTGGAGAGCCTGGTGATGTGACATTAATTGTTTTATACTGAAACTTCAAAAACCTTCAAAAAGTGCTTCCTTGGTCTTATCCATGTTTCTTTGCATGTTAAACACACGTCGACCACAACAGGAAGTAAAAAAAAAACCTGCAACTCCGTTAACTGCGTTAATTGCGTAATTTTTTTTAACCCGTTAAATATTTATAATTAATAATAAATCGCATGCGTTAACGCACTAATTTTGACAGCACTAATAAATATATATATATATATATATATATATATATATATATATATATATATATATATATATATATATATATATATATATATCACGAGAAACACATTAAATATCATGCTGCGGTATTGTCTGCAATGAAATACAAGTCAAAGTCAATTTGGAAATCACTACTGTCTTTTTAATTTGCGTTTAATTTTACTACTTTTCCAACTTTTTCTGATTTGGGGTTGTGTATGTATAATACAATTAATTTCATTTCAACCATAAACAACTCATTTGCGGTATAAACTGTTACTGGAATGTAAAATGGCTCTGGGAAAATATAATATCTGATGGCTATACTGTGTTAGAAAGTATACATGTTGCAATAATGAGCAATTACAATAACAAACACTTGATAACACTGAGCGGTTAATGTCGAATATTCAAAAGGAACATAGAGAACAAGAATGCTGCAAATGAGAACACACACACACGCACGCACACATGCACACACACACACCCACACATTTATATGCAACCAAAGCCCATGAGAAACACGCTAGGGAGAAATCAGTCAGAATGAATTGCTATTTAGCAGGCAGAGACGTTTCAGCAGCCCATTCAATAAAGGAATTATGCAAATCAGGTAAAGGCATAAACACGCCCACAGAATTAGTGCTGCGCTCAATTTGCATGGAGAATTTCCCATCAGACAGGCCTGTTTTTGGAGAAAACGGCAGATAAGTGAGATCTGAGCATTGGCTGGCACTGTAAGAGACTGGAGAGATGCTCATTTACATGCTTCATTTGATCAATCACTGCTGACATGATCAATAGGAAATGTACACAGACGTAAATTGCAATTATCATGCACACACTGGTGGTCTCTATGAAAGGTTTGGCATGAAAACAATGATATTGAGTTTATTTGAAACACACACATGGAGCAAATCTGAACCATAACAGCATGTAGCGGATGTTAAATCGCACTGTGGGTGGGATTGTGCAAAAAAAAAAAAAAAAAAGATGAATTATAGATAGCATAACAGATTATAGATGAATGACATGAGAGCACGCATCTATTATAATATGCATATTCATTCATTCATTCATTCATTCATTCATTCATTTTCTTTTCGGCTTAGTCCCTTTATTAATCCAGGGTCACCACAGCGGAATGAACCGCCAACTTATCCAGCACGATTTACGCAGCAGATGCCCTTCCAGCCACAACCCATCTCTGGGAAACATCCACACACACACACTCATACCCAATTCACCTGTACCGCATGTCTTTGGACTGTGGGGGAAACCGGAGCACCCGGAGGAAACCCACGCGAACGAAGGGAGAACATGCAAACTCCAGCACTACCTACTGCACCACTGCGTCGCCATGCATATTCAGTATATTCTTATATGTTATATATAACATATAAAGTTGTGGTTAGAATTATTATTAAATTTTTTTTGCTCTTAATATTTCCTAAATGATGTTCAACAGAGCAAGGAAATTTTCACAGTATGTCTGATAGTATTTTTTTTTTTTTCTAGAAAAAGTCTTATTGGTTTTATTTCGGCTAGAATAAAAGGAGTTTGTAATTTTTTTAACACCATTTTAAGGTCAATATTATTAGCCCCTTTAAGCTATTTCTTTTCGATAGTCAACAGAACAAACCATCATTATACAATGACTTGCCTAATTACCCTAACCTGCCTAGTTAACCTAATTAACCTAATTAAGCCTTTAAATGTCACTTTAAGCTGTATAGAAGTGTTTTGAAAAATATCTAATCAAATATTATTTACTGTCATCATGGCAAAGAGAAAATAAATAATTTATTAGAGGTGAGTTATTAAAACTATTATGATTAGAAACGTGTTGAAAAAATCTACTCTCCGTTAAACCAAAATTGGGAAAAAACAAACAAACAGAGGGGCTAATAATTCTGACTTCAACTGTATATAAAATATAAACAAATACATAAATTACATGCAACTATAAAATACTGATTAAAGATTATAAAAATAAACATATGATTTCAAAGATAAATAATAAGAGCTGGAACGTAAATTGTATGTATACAAATGTATAGAATATTTGATGAAGAAATAAATAGCGGAAGCGTCATTTTTCATCTCTCTCTCTCTCTCTCTCTCTCTCTGTGTGTATTATTTAAAAATAAAAACATTTTAATAGAGTATAGTCCAAACAATGCTCCAAAACATAGACTCGCCAGCCAATTTACTATGTATACCTTACTAGTACCGTGTTGGACCCCCCTTTGCCTTTAGAACTGCATTAGTCCTTCATGGCATTTTGTTGATGCCAAATTTTTACCATACCATCTGAATGTCGCAGCAGAAATGGAGACTCATCAGAGCAGGAAACATTTCTCCAATCTTCTATTGCCCAGTTTTGGTGAGTCTGTGTGAATTGTAGCCACAGTTTCCTGTTCTTAGCTGACAGGAGCGGCACCCGGTGTGGTCTTCTGCTGCTGTAGCCCATCTGCCTCAAGGTTGGAAGTGTTGTGTGTTCAGAGATGCTCTTCTGCACATCTCGGTTGTAACGAGTGCTTATTTGAGTTACTGTTGTCAGATGGAACCAGTCTGGCCATTCTCCTCTGACCTCTGGCATCAACAAGGCATTTGCGCCCACAGAACTGCCGCTCACTGGATATTTCCTCTTTTCGAACCATTCTCTGTAAACCCTAGAGATGGCTGTGCGTGAAAATCCCAGTAATTCAGCAGTTTCTGAAATACTCAGACCAACAACTTTGTCACGTTTAATCACATTTCTTCCACATTCTGATGCTCGCTTTGAACTGCAGCAGATCGTCTTGACCATGTCATGAGCTCCAGCCATGTGATTAGCAATTGGACAGGTATACCTAAAAAAAGTGGCCGGCGAGAGTATATCAATTCAATTCAAAGCGTGAGCTCACCGTTCGTGCAGGAGTGTGAGCTGGTGTGTTTGCTGCTCCTGCTCCAGCATCAGCAGTTTGTGGAGCTGCTCACACTGCTGGAGGAGATGCTGCTCCACCACTGTCTGTTCTTCAGCTGAGTGCCAGCGCAACATCTCTGAACACTCCGAGGCCTGAGCGGATGCCATGTCCTTCACCTGCACACACACACACACACACACACACACACACACACACACACACACACACACACACACACACACACACACACACACACACACACACACACAGAGACACATGATAAACACAGACACAAACAAACAGACAGACTTTGAGCACGTTTACATGGACACCAGTACTCCTATTTTAATACGATAAAGAGTGTAGCATGTAAACAGCGATCTTCATTCATTTTCTTGTCGGCTTAATCGCTTTATTAATCCGGGGTCGCCACAGCGGAACGAACCGCCAACTTATCCAGCATGTTTTTATGCAGCGGATGCCTTTCCAGCTCCAACCCATCTCTGAGAAACATCCACACACATTCATACACTACAGACAATTTAGCCTACCCAATTCACCTGTACCGCATGTCTTTGGACTGTGGGGGAAACCGGAGCACCAAGAGGAAACCCACGCGAACGCAGGGAGAACATGCTAACTCCACACAGAAACGCCAACTGAGCCGAGGCTCGAACCAGCGACCTGCTTGCTGTGAGGCGACAGCACTACCTACTGCGCCACTACGCTGCCTAAGCAGCGATCTTTAATAACATTAATCTGACTAAAGTCACAATGGAATTAAACAGAAATGGAATTAAGATGTGGAGTATGATGATCTTAGTGTCATTATTGAAGTGCAGTCCAGTCATGTAAACACCGCAATCAAACTATTACCACTTTGTAGTACTTTTCACTACATTAAGGCCGTACTCACACTAGGTACAGTTGCCTCGAACCGGGCCAATGCACGCTTGTCCCCCCTCCCGTCTCCCCCTGACGGCCCGCGCTCACACCACAAACGGGCTTCGGCAACGCTTACGTCATCGCTGCTGCGCTGTTCAGTGATAAGCGCTCTCACTCAGCAGCACAGTGGAGATTTCTCTAGTTATATAGTTTCAGTCGTTTAATATGCCGTCAAATATTTCGCCAAACAGTCCTTAGGGATGCAGTGACACGCAGTCAGATATCTCGCCGAACAGATCCGCCACTTTTGGCGCTCATAAACAATCATAAAGCCCTCGTGCTGCAGGAATGAGGAGGTCTGCTGAAGGTGCAGCTGTCGTGCAGTGAGGGGTTTGCGTCTTTAATAAACTATGGCAGTTTGCGATCACTGAACAGTAAGAATGATTAATAAATCCATATGAAACAGTCCCTTAAAAGTCACGTCTCGCTTTCAGTTTCGGGCTTTGGCGCGTTTTGCACTCACACACAAGCGTACCAAAGCCCAAGTGAACCGGGCTCAGGCACACCTCTTCCAAGCGGGCCAGGGCCAGCCAAGTGAACCGTGCTTGAGCCCAATTAAATGCACTCACACTTCTCAAACGATCCGGAAAACGGGCCTGGGCACGGTACGGATGGCATAGTGTGAGTAGGCCCTAAGTGACACACACATGGCTGTTGTCAGGTGTTTGATGACAAACAAATGACAATGGCTTCAAGCAAGAGAGCACATTTATTGGTGTTAGCAGGAAACAATGACTATGCTAAGAATTCTGGATGTGTGATGCTTATAAGACTCAAAACTCAAACAGAGACTATGTTTACATACACATCAATGATCTAATGGCCCGTTTCTGAGTGGTGTGGTGCGATACGCTTTTATGGCCGTTTCCACTGTCAAAAGTTACCTAAAAGCGAACCGTGCCGTACAACTTTTTGGGTACCCTTTGCAAAGGGTACCAGGCACAACAAAAGGGTACCAAAAGGCAGAGCAAGACGTGCAGCTGAACACTATTGGTTGACAGAGATATGCCACTAGCGTGTACACAAGCAGAAGAATAAAATCAAAGCAAGCACCGTTTTTAAAAACACAGCCGAGACATAACACCATCATAATATATGCATATAACAACAAGCCATGGTTGACCTGTGCTCAATTAAAGCCGCCTTGATGAACGGCCACAAAGCCAAGAAGAACAAAATCTGCTGTGTCCTATTTGTTTTTTTAAGAGGCCGTCTAAAATTGTGAGGTTTCACTTTCTCAGAGTGCTTGCGTGTGCATCTATAAATAACGATAGCTGGTTTTAGCGTTTGCCTGATTATTTAAGTGCTTCTGACATCAAATCCTTTCAGAAATGGACAAACGCAAAAGTGACGCACGAATAAACAAAGGAGAAGCCGGAAAAAGCAAAGGAGCAAATGATTCTTTCAGCAACCTAAAACATGAATGCAGCGAGGAGGGCGGGGCCGTGAGCCGTAGGAACGAAATGAGGCCGGCCTCAGATGTGAAACACCTGTGAAGCACACTGGCCTCAAATCCCACGGAAGGAGCTCTGGACTATAAGAGGAGGAACAATGGCAGAGGAGGCAGAGAGAAGACCGGGCCCGGACATGTTGTTTTACTTTTGCTTTCAGTTTTTCCCTTTTTTTATTAAATTAATTTAAAACTTCATCAGTTGTCCGTCTCCTCCTTCCTGGCGGCCAGGTGGCCATTATCTTTATTACAGTGGTGCCGAAAATCTAGGAGAAGGAGGGACACGTTGTCCAGTTGCCCTCGCCACGGAGAGGAAGGGAGAGTGTTCGGGAGTTAAGCGGAGTGGGGGAGAAACCCGTTCGCCTGCCTTGAGTCCTGGGGCGACCTGAGGCTGGCAATGAAAGGATCTGCTTGCTGCCATCTCTAAGCAATGGGAGGAGCAGGGGACGCGGGGCTCACCGCCGAAAGGGAATGCGCTGAAGGGAGCCATCTCAGAGAACCCGGGGGAGTCGCCACGATCCGCCATGATAATTTGATTACCATCATTGCATCTCCACGCCATACACATATCCTTTAACTGCAGTTTGTCAACTTTAACTGCAGTTTTGGCACTTTCACTTTCATTTAGGAACATTTCATGCATGCCCACTGTGACAAACGAGATATGGATGCGAGTATGAACTACTAGAAGAGTGTAGTTTAATGGAATTTGATACCGAGCACCGTATGGAAACAAAAAACCTCCGCATTTCAGGATGCAGGTGTCTGTGGTCCTTCACTGATTGGGTAGATGCAGAGAATAGTGTCAAACAGGTGTGGTTCTATAGACTATCCTGTCACAAATTCTGCGAAAATCCTACATGCTGGTAATAGTTTGATTGTGGTGTTTACATGTCTGTACTGCACATAAATAATGCTTCAATCATGTTTAGTACCATTATGGCCTTAATCAGATTTAATTAATTGAAAAATTGCTGTTTATATGCTAGACTCTTAATCAGAGTATTGTCTTAATCTTATTAAAGTCTGATTATTGGTGTCCATGTAAACATCCCCACTGAATAAAGTTCAGCTCAGTACCTTTGACTTGTGATTCATCACCGCTGTCTTCATTTGCTGTTCAATGTCTCTGCTCATTTCAAGGCTGGAGCTTTCACTAAGGGTCAACAAATGAACGGAGTTCATGCTTAAAAGCTGACAAACAACAAGTGTTTATACAGTACCCTGTTTTACACACATTATAATAATGTTAATACTGTTGAAGTCAGAATTACAAGCCCCCTGTATATTTTTCCCCAATTTCTGTTTAACGGAGAGATTTATTCAGCGCATTTCTAATCATTATAGTTTTAATAACTCATTTCTAATAGCTGATTTATTTTATCTTTGACATGATGACAGTAAATAATATTTGACTAGATATTTTTCAAGATACTAGTATTCAGCTTAAAGTGACATTTAAAGACTTAATTGGGTTAATTAGTCAACTTAGAGTAATTAGGCACGTCATTGCATGACAGTGGTTTGTTCTGTAGACAATCCAAAACAAATATTGCTTAAGGGGGCTAATAATACTGATACCTTAAATGGCTTAAAACGTTTAAAAACAGCATTTAGTGTAGCCAAAAATACTTTTTACAGAAGAAAAAATATTAAAGGAAATACCATGAAAAATTCCTTGCTTTATTTAACATCATTTAGGAAATATTTGAAAAAGAAAAGGAGGGCTAATCATTTTGACTTCGCCTGTATCTCATAAATCCCAGGGAAAGAGTTAAGAGGAAGTTTGACAACTGTTCAGAAACACAACTGTATACATTTCAACCTGAACTTTTGATGTGCAATTAAAAAAAGCCAAAGCTCTCAGACCTGAATACAGCATGAAGAGACGAGAGTAATGAGCACTAATCCCACATTCACCTCACTTTCCTGCTGGTGTTTTTGTGGAGCTGCTTCTCCAGCGTGTGTTTCTCTTTCTCATGTTGAGCTACAGTCTTGTCCAGTTGAGCGCTGTGGGAGCTCCGCAGTGCATGTTGTGCCTGAAATAAGAAAACAGGTCGCTTTTCTCTGGCCTCTTTGTGTTTTGCTGCCCTACAGGTGTCATATTTTGCTGCAATATGGACCACACACAAACCACATGCTCATTACTGAATCAATGAACTTAAAAAAACAAAAGCCTTCGTTCACCTTTGCGTGTTTTTATGGATGTTTTCATCCACTCAGAGGGTGATTTTGAGTATTAATTTGGCCACAACTTCCTGTGTTTCAGCAAATGGAATGATTTTTGCTGACAAATCTTATTTTGATACATATTTTGGGAAAATGCTTTAGAAGTTTTTAAAAACTCAATGCGCTTTGAGCAAATTTACTACCCTTTCATTATGTTAGGGGCTGTTTTTG
Source organism: Danio rerio (assembly GCF_049306965.1). NCBI lineage: Eukaryota > Metazoa > Chordata > Actinopteri > Cypriniformes > Danionidae > Danio > Danio rerio. The sequence goes on from NC_133192.1 coordinate 4,803,721, forward strand.
CCCCACTGACTTCCAATATAAACACATGCATTGACTGCAAAGACATGACAGTATATAATCATGCATTCTTGATTGTTGCTGGTTCTTTCTGTTGGGAAGAGGTCAAATTAGCAATTTTTACTGTTGATCATCAGTTGTAGTACAAAAAAAAAACACATTCTGCAGTATTATTAAACACACACACACACCACATGCTCATTAATAAATCGTTAAACTCAAGAAAACAATAGCTTCCAGTCACCTTTGCGTGCTTTTTCTTCAAAGCGTTCACTTCTTTCTGCTGCTTCTTGATGAGTTTCAGGAAAGTCTGGAAGATGTCGGGAATAAAAATGAATGTGGCTTTTGTTATTATTTCACATTTCAGAAATGCTTTAATCATGAATTACCTCTTGCATTCCTGTTTTTTGAGGTCTACTTTACACTGCAAAAAAATTCTTACTTCGATTTCTTGTCTTGTTTATAGTCCAAATATCTAACGTTATTACCAAATTAACTAAAAAGCATAATAAATGTCGACCCATAGGTGCAGTAACAATGGATGAGTGAGAAAAAAGTGAGTTCTTCCTAAAAACCATAGATATATATACATTAGATGTCGCCTGGCCTATTGTTGTCTATTGGACGAAATGCGTCAATTGCGCCACCATCTTGGTACAGGGTAGCGCTCCTTTGAAATGAATGCGGGACCAAGGTACAGTGGAGGACTGTGGCCATCCAAAGCCAGAGATATACACATATACACATATATCTATGATCGGGAGTTTTCCTGGATGTTAGTATGCAAATTTTTTTTTTTCTAATTACTTTTTCTACATTGATGAATCAGTGACCGCACGGACATTCCTGACAAAAAGCTTGTGTTTGTGTGTACAGAAATGTACTATTTACCCTCCCTGTTAAATTTGATCTAATCTTGTCCTGAAACACAGCTCCTCTCCTGCTTTCACTCCTCATACTGACGGAGGGAGCGATTCGTTTGTGAATTAATCCCCTGAACGACTCTTTCACTAGCAGACAATAATACACGTTTCTGGCAGTGCTGCATCTCGTTGTCAATTTTTTTTTTTGCATTGTTTGCTGATTTTATTCAACAAAACTAGCATAAGCCGAGTGTTTAGTGCAAGTTGGAGCTGCTTTGCCTTATGGTGAATGCAGTAAGTGACTGTATTATCATCAATAACGTTACCTGTGTTGCACAAAAGTTCAGAACATACAAAAACAGAAAAAAACTTAATATTACTTATGAAATGTTCTGCCTTTATGCTTTGTTTTCTTTGTTTGCTCGTTACTACACCTGCTCAAGGTCCCTATGCGATTTCTAGTGTATATATCTATGCCTAAAAACAAGCAAAACAGTCGGCCAGTGGGGTAAGCAATCTTGTAATCCCTGTAATCTTGTTGTTCCTTTTTGACATAAGATTATGTGTCCTACCCCATTGGCAGAATATTTAGCTTGTTTAAAGGAAGAACTCACTTAATTTTGTTCTTACTCATCCATTGTTTACTGCACCTATGGGTTGAAGGCAAGTGTGCCGCACGGCTCCTTTAGAGTGACACTACCAGTCGTTAGATCGCCCCCTGGGGGCTGGCTGCAATACAAGTTATAAAGCCTGCCTCCCCATGATAAACAACGAGACTTGAGCCCAAATAAAAACAATTAATCACAATTGTAATAAAAATGGTAGATTAAGGCACGAGTTATCATGCTAATACAGGCTCAGATCTTCATTTTTCTTAACAGTATGTTTTTAGCCAGTAATTTAATGCTATAAAAATGGGGCGTGTCATCGTGATTGACAGTTGTGATTGAAAGCTTCTCCAAGCAGACCATCGGAGCTTCGGGAGGAAACTGAAGTACCGATGTTTCATTTCTGTGTTATTTAACCATAATAAAATGAGTTGGTCAGCAGTACACTATACTTTTTGACATACAGGATCTGATGGATCAATGTTTTTTCAATTAAAAAATGCGGGCTTTTGTTTGCTGATACACGATGAACGTTAGCCATGTCAGGGAAAACAGCTGTGTTCTATCAGCAATTCTTTTTATGGGTCTGACATAATATGGGTCTGTTAGCCATCCACATCGATCTCCTGTAACTCTATTTGAACTTGATTTGGACGTCTCTCCATTTTGAGTTTTGGCATGTTATTAAGTTAATCTTATACTAATCTTATGAAATCAAACATGCATTGTTTTTATTAAATTATTAAAAACAGCTTTTTAAATAAATCATATATTAGTATGCGTTTTAAAATATAAGTGGTTATATTTATATTAGCAATCCTTTGTTATAGTGCAGATATGGGCGGTCAAAAGAAAAGTTCGGGGGGCGTGGTTGATTTAAAGTACAAGCGTTTGGTTGGAAGCTTGATTCCGCGGCTCCGCCTCTGGCTCCATCAGGCAGTCCTCTTGCGTATGCTCAGGCTCCAGTTTCAGCAGTGTTTTGTGCCCGTCAAGGGGTGTTTTGAATTCAAAGCGCTCAATAGGAAAAGATGCTGTCGCTTCGTCCATATTTTTTACAGTCATTGGTTGACGGATATAAAGCTTTTTTGGTAATTGGGTAATAACTTTTGACTGCATCTGCTTATTGTGACAGAAAAAAAACATTAGTATTATTTTTCCAAATTAGATGAATTATGTCATAATCAGACAAACATCCAGTCAACCATATTAGTTTTGTTCAAAACAATCAATTGCAAACTCCTCCTAGACCAGTTGTCCAATTTTACCATATTTACAAATGTAAATGTTCGAATCAGTAGACGACCACACACAGACCAATTTGTTGCATGATCCAAGAGGGGGACGTAACACATTATTGTACATATAACCAATATGTTGAAGTACAAATTCAATTGTCCAAAACAAGATTAATAAAAACAGAAACAGAAAGTGTTTAATTTTCACTAAAGACTAACAACTAGTCCACATTAATTTTTTTTTAAAGAAACTACCAGAGTAGTCAATATGTCTCAGTAAACAAGAAGGTCACCGAGAATCACGACTGATCAGTGGCCCACAACAACCACTGACTGACTAGCTCACCTACTCATAGCAAGATGCATCAATAGCTGGCAGTCATTCGATGCTTCGTCAGCTAGTTGTATCACCAAACGTAATGTTACCTCCTCCGCCGCGATCCGGCACCACACTACCTCAGATCACTCCTCCGCAATCCAGCACTGCAGCAGCTTATTACCACGATTGAATGTATAGCACCGTGGGCATCCACTAGCCAAATGTCCCAGCAAAACTTAGCACAGCAACAGTCGACGATCATGGCCAAGTGTGTCGAAACACGCACTTATCGTCTCACCTGTTGATTGACAAGATGTCTCCTTGTCTGTCAGTCAGTCGCCTTCTCCAGCAATCTCAGCAAGCAACCTCTAGTTATTTGTGCTTTTAGAATGATGTACAATTTTGTGTGGTACTCAATTTGAACACATAAGAATATCATTAAATAGAGTCTAAATGTAAATGTAAGTGTGCAATGCTTAAACACCAAACTAGGTGTGTTGTTGTCACCTTACACTGACCACATCACATACATCTGGTTACAGTGCCACCTATTGGACCAATAAATCATTCATATATTCATTGTTTTGATGGTTTTGAGATACTTTGAGTTAAATAAGCTTCAAATGTATTCAGAGAGTCATTGTTTCACTTGATCTGATGCATGGCCTCTGGACTGTTCTGCTTATTCTGCCTCTGGACTGTTTGGCCCCTTAATTGCTGCTTGCAGCTATATTTTGCTTTAAAACTGCCTAGCAAAGACTTAATAAGGAGATTATTGTTCACTATTGTGGATATTTTTTTTTTATATTTTTAATTTTTGATGTGAACAAGCTTTTATTGTGGTTAAGCTGTTACCTTTGTTTGCTTGAGATCATCAATGGTCAGCTGTGGAGTTAGAACTGATGAATCTGCGGGTTCACAAACAAAATATAAGTCAATCAATGTCTGATTCAGAAGTAAGCTCTCTGTTTAGTTTGATCATTTAAAATTGATGTATAATGTATGATTGTGGCTTTTGGAAGTCGTTTGGAACTGTAAGATGTATTTTTGGCCGCAAGAAAGACTTGGATTGATTTTTGATGTCAGTGTCAAAGACTTTAGTCTGTCTGAGACTCAGCCAAGATCGACCTGGAGCCGTATCGTAATCTAAGCAAGAGTTTCAGAAGACAGAAGACAAACCTGCACAGGACATGATAAAATAAGCTCATTATTTTAAATCATCAGAGACCAACTCTGAAACAAAATCTTTTTTTTTTTGTGAGTTTCATGAATGATTTAAGGTTTTGTACAGGTTCAGGTTTAAGAAATTATATTGTTTCTAGAAATATGATTACTTTTTACTTTAATATATAAGTTAATTGAAATTGATAATATTATGTTACCCTCTTTGGAGGAGATGGGCATATTTTCTCTGGGTCTGTCTGAGTCTTTCTGTGGTTTCATCATCATCCCGGCCTGATTTGTTTTTCTTTTCTTATTCCCCTTCCAGACGTCACTCGGCACATCAGCAATATCTGACTGAATAAACAACAACATCCCAGAGAAGCTCAATCAATCACTGGCTTTTGTGTTATCTGAGGAAAGTAAAAAGTGAACTTTTGTGCATGTAACATTTAGCAGCCAACATGTGTGTGAAACTAATGTGACCAAATCCGCCAATTCGGTTCAGTCTGTTTAGAGTCATGGGAGAAAAGTGATCCTCAGAATTATGCAGCACCTCCATCCATCTATCCACTTATTCATCTGCCCACCCATCCATCCACCCATTCATCCATCCTTATTCCATCATCCATCCATCATCCAATCAATCCACCCAAACTTTCCTTTATTAGACTCCTCCATCCATACATATATCTATCCATCCATCCATCCTTCTATCATCCACCCATCAATCTAATTTTCCTTCAGTCCACTCCTCCATCCATCCATCTGCCCATCAATCCATCATTGCATCAGCCATCCATTCACCCATCAATCCACCCATCCATACATTCATCTATCCATCCACCCATCAGCCCATCCATTCACCCATCAATCCATCCATACATACATTCATCCATCCATCCACCAATCAGCCCATCCATTCATCCATCCTTCTATCATCCACCTATCAATAAAACTTTCCTTTAGGCCATTTTTCCATCCATCCATCCACCATTAAATAATATGCTAATCAATCCATCCATTAATCAATCCTTTAATCATCCACCCATCAATCTAACTTTCCTTCAGTCCACTCCACCATCCATCTATCCATTCATCCATCTGTCCTTTCTTCTATCATCCGCCTACCAATTCAACTTTCCTTTAGTCAATTTTCCATCCATCCATTCACCAATCAATTAATATGCCAAACCATCCACCCATACAATCATCCATCAGTCTATCCAACCATCCATTCAATCATCCATCCTTCCATCATTCCAATCAATCCAACCTCCATTTAAATGGTCAATTCTCCATCCATCCATACACCCATCAACACATTCATTCGACTTTTTATAATTCACTGATCAATCCATTTTTACTTCAGTCCATTCCTCCATCTATTCTCCTTCAATCATTCCATACACTAATCTATTTCTCCACCAATCCTATTAATATCCATCAATCCTACTGGTCATCAATCTATCCCCATCCATCTATCATTATTATCAATATATTCCTCCATCCATTCATCCGACAATCCATCCATCTGTCCATCCATCCATCCATTCGCTCATTAATGCATCAGCACATTCAGCCCATCCATACATCCATCAATCCATCCATCCATCCTTCCTTCTATCATCCACCTATAAATCCAACTTCCCTTCAGTCTATTTCTTCATCCATCCATACCCCCATCCAATCCATCCATCCATCCATCTTTCCGTCAGTCCATTCCTCTGTCTATTCTCCGATTCCAAAAATGTATCCATTTCTCCATCAATCCTACTATCATCCATCAACTCTATCGTTCCTTCATCAAGATATTCCTTCATCCATTCATCCATCCGACAATCAATCCATCCATCCTTCCTTCTATCATCCACCCATTAATCTAACTTTCTTTTAGTCCACTCTGCCATCCATACATCCATCAGCACATTCAGCCCATCTATTCATCTATCCATTCGTATATAAATCCATCCATCCTTCCTTCTTTCTATCATCCAGCTATCAATTCAACTTTCTTTTAGTCCATTTTCCATCCATCTGCCAATGATTATTACGCCGAGCAATTATTAAGCCAATCAATCCATTCATCCATCCACCCATCAATCCATCCCAAATCAATCCTTTTGTCATTCCAATCAATCAAACTTCCCTTCAGTCCATTTCTCCATCCATCCATATACTCATCAATCCATCCATCTATCTGCCCATCCATCAATTCTTTTATCATTCACCCATCAATCCATCTTTCATTCAGTTCATTCCTCTATCTATTCTCCTTTAATGATTTCATAAATTAATCCATCAATCCTACTATAATCCATCAAAGCTTGGTCATCGATCTATCCCCAACCTTCTATCATACATCCATCAACATATTCCTCCATTCATCCATTCACCCTTTCTTCAACTATCAATCAATTTATCCCGCCATTCAACCATTCCCAAATCATGCATCCATCAGTTCATCCCTCCATCCATCAAACACAAGGGAAAAATAACTAAGGGTAAACAAACAACCCTTCAATATCTGAACAAACTCTAAAGGCCCGTTCACACCAAGCATGATAATAATAAATATAAATATAACAATAAATATATTTGTGTCCACACACACAGATAAACGATAATGATCTGTTTATTTTTAGATTCTAATTGGTCATTATCCCTTGTAACCAGCGAGATTTCTCAATGTGCTACTACCGCATCTGACCAGTGAATCCAGCTCCTGTAATCAACTAAACAAATAGCCAATTTAGCAATCGTAGTCAGTTCCCTGGCATTTCCAAAACACAAACACACTGAAACTAGCACTGGATTCCTGCACTACTTTTAATCTTTAGACTTTAATTTGACTTTCCTAACTTCAATAAGTTGTTTTTATCATTATTTTCCATGGTATAACTAATGTTTTCCACACTGGCCTAACATCAAGCAGTGTGTGACTCTCCACAGTGTCACAAGTATCTTTAAATTGTGCTAGCCCTTTAATTTTCAATGTATTTTATTCTTTAACTACCAAAAGACAGGAAAGAAATGTGATCTCAATGATATTGTTCCTCTGTATCTTTATCAATGTAGTTTAGGGATGGGAAGATTAACCGATATGTATCGATACGCGGTCATGCGCGTGCACGATGCGAGTGCATCGGTAGAGCAGCAGAGGATGAATGAAATTTTGGAAGCAAATCGAGATGCATCGGTTTTTGCGAGATGCATCGGTTTTTCCAAGGTACAACTTATATTTTTAATATAGAATGTATTTTTTATTTATTAACAAGTGTTGTCAACCTGTTTTTGGCGCATATTTAATCGACCTACATAAAGTATGCATTAGCAACGGATTTGCGGATGTGTACACTTACACTACAACTCAGTGTATCAGGTGTGCGGATGAAGCTAGTGGAGCGCCCTCAGAAAGCGCGAGAAGCAAAACAAACATTTTATTTCTCACTGAGTTTTAAATTTAAAGTATGGCAACATATGGATTCTGCAAAAAGGATGGATGACTTGACAGGACAGATGCAATTTGCAAAATGTGCCGCGCATCTGTGAAATACACGGGCAGTACGACTAATCTGATATCTCACTTGAAGCGGCGCCTCGGTGTTGTTGTGGAAGCATCTTCCAGTGTTCCTGCATCCCCGGCTTTCGCACTGCTTCAACTGTAGCTACCAGCTCCAAAAGTGGTGAGAAAAGCATTGAAAGTTTTCTCCATGCGCAACAGTTCTGCTCGCTCTACGCCAATAACGTATGCTATTGCATTGTTCATCTGCAAAGATATTTAGCCTAATGTCACAGAGAACATAGGTTTTAAACACCTCCTGTTAATTTGTATTTATTTATATTTTTATTAGCCTGTTGTTTACAGTGACAGTGATGTTTCAAAGCAGCATAACACTGCTAGTTCACCACCTTAAGTTTTGAATATTCAGTGGCACAATATATCTTTGTAAAACTTGTGTTCATAGTTGAAAAGTTAAATCACAATTCTTGTTGTGCAATGCTCAACCTTTATGTTGAAAGAGTGCAAATATATACATTTATAATATATATTGCACTTATACATTCTGTTTATCTTGAAAATACTTCAATAATATGTGCTATAGGTTCTAAAATGGCCCTCTACTGTAAACTGACACTCTGGCTCTGAGAGAAAAGCCAGTTTGTAAAAAAAGTCTTGGTTTTGCTTGGTTAATAAATAATCAAACTCATTCAATGGCACAGCATCCTCTTTCACATCATCTCATAAACTTGATCTAATTAGTTAGTGCTGAATTATCGCATTGTATCGTGATATGGGTGTAAATCGTATCGTGTTGCATCGCAATATGTCACAAATGTATCGCTAATATATCGGATCGTATTCTTTGTATCGAGATGCGTATCGGATCGGCATTATAGCTTAGATGCCCAACCCTAGTGTAGTTGCATTGTGAACTATGCTATTCTTCAGCACTGTGAACGATTTCTAAAAAAGATATATTTATCATTATATTTAGTTATTGTGCTTGGTGTAAATGGGTTTTAATACCATATCAATATGTTTGTCAAATCATTAATGCATGTAAAATAAAGTAGCTGACATGTTCATCAAACATATTCAAGAGACAGAAAAAACAAGCTTTAGTAATGCCGGAAAAAAAAATTGTAAAAGTATAAAGACACACCAGCCAGCAGGAATGTCTTTGTGCATCTGCAACACTATTCCAATGAGCTGCTTTAATGCTGAAAGTTTAATAACAGAAGTCGATTCAAACAGTTCAGCGAGTACATGAAGAGCTGATTAAAATAAATGAATGAGACCACTCAAGGTTGCGCGCATTAATGATAAAGATGCTCACCGTCTCAATGCCCATGGCTCTCATTTGGTCCGTTCTTTTCTCACAGATGGATAAAAACTTCTTGGGATCAGACAAAGCATCCACAATAGCTGAAAAGAGAGGCGTAAAGACTTACAATGAAACTCAATGAACCTGTTTGAACTTGCTGGAAGGCCTCGTGATGCTGAATGATTTTAGAAAATAATGTGTGTGTTTTTTTATATATTTATCGATAATATAATTGCAATTTAATAAGTGCATTTTCATTTTTAAAGCAGCTTGTCTTCTGCATATTCAACAAAAGACAAGCAATACATCTTTATTTTGTATGACTCACACAATATTAGTGTGTTGAGTAATTAATAATATCTTCCTAAAATAAACATCCACACTGGACTCCAATAATAAAATAAAAACCATTGAAATGACTCAATTGTTTTTAGATTCATCAGTTAAAACAAAAAAAGATTTAAACTTTGTATAACACTTTCTTAAAGGGTCATGACACCCCCCACTTTCGGTTCAGGTCAACCTCAGAATTTTTTCAAAAGATGCATCATAGTGGGCGTGGAGCTCCGCGAGCAAAGGGCAGGAGTGGGCGTGGCCAGCAGGGGAGAAGAAGGGGAGCGAACAACTGTTGTCAGTCGGCTCACAAAATGAGAAACAAACCGTGAGGAGACGCAGGATTTTATTGTTTACAAAGTTAAAATGCAAAGAAATAAACAGTAATTTAATGCTACATTTGTTATTCGTAATTTCATATACACACAACCACAATTTATATCATTATAAAGATAATCGTGTTCATATAAACACTATAAATGAGGACTTCTCCCTCAATCCCCGGGTCTGAATGCAGACTCAGTGCAGCAGGTCTCTTGCCCTGTCTACTTCAACTATTAGCCCTGCTGGTAATCTTGAGGATTTAGGCGAACACAGCAGCACGGCGATGTGTCTAAATGTGAACAAACTCCCGATAAAAGACAACGTCCGCCATTCTCCAATTCTCGTACTGCTCTCCTGACAAAAATGCTTGCAGCACACACACAGCTTTGCTGTATTGGCCCTGACGTCAATCCGGGGAAAAACAAGCAACAAACCCTGTGGATCATGGAAACAAACACATACAACCCTTCATGAACAGCTAAATACTGTGTGCTGTGGCTCCGTGTCTCACAGCTCGGCACTGGCAGGTCTGCCTTGCCTTCGGAAAGCATGTGCAGTCATGAATATTTAAGAGGCCGGCTCTTCTCATAGGATAAGAAAACTCTGTTATGAATAATAATGAAAAACCGACGAGTCATCTTTTTAAATTTTTAATCCCGCCCAATTTTAATTTTTTTTAGTTTTTAATCCCGCCCAAAAAAATCATTCTAAACCCGGAAGCTGAAATTAGCTGACAAAAGCTCAAAATTATCCAGTTTTCCCACAATTAAAGCTAACAGGTGCTAACATTGTCTTAACTGATGCTCAACACACACAAATCTGTTAAAATCTCAAAAAAATACTCAAGGGTTTCTTGAACCTTTAAAGTGAAGTTACATGAGATTAACAAATTATAGCTGAAGATCTTTGCCCGAACCCGATGGGACCCGAGCTTGGGCTTGTACGGTAAATGAACAGTCATGTGATGCATTTCGATTCACGTGAGAAATTAATCAAATCGTTTGTTAAAACATTAAACTACATCTCAGCAATAATGAAACAAATGATGACGGAGAAGTCAAAAAGAGGGAATTTGACTGAAAGGGTGTTCAGGGCTGCTCGGTAAGCGCAGGACTGCACTAAAGCCATTTACAGTGGATTCAATGATGTTCCTCCACAAAAACACGTCGCCTAATCTTGGTGAGTAAAGGATTTTCTAATTATACCTAAATATTATTTAAACTATAAAATCATAATGTAGACAGAGCATACAGGCTAATGTTGGCATGATTCTTTAATTATTCAGCTTTACCCTTAATGATTTTAATTTGTTTACACGATTGTCAAACTTTAATGTTGTTTAATGATTATGAAACAAAGTTAAACATTAGTCAAAGACAACACATTATAAACACATGATGCACTAAAGTGCTTTGAGATGCTTCTTTTAAAGGTGTTATATATAATAAAGTGTTTTTTTTAATGTATTAATAAAAAAAAAAAAGGACAATTGAAACGATTTACGATTTCTCTGCTGACTTATCTATGTATCTGATTGTGGTCAATGCATGAGTTGCATTAAAACCACATATTCCCGGTCCATTATTCTGATTGGTTAAGCAACATTCTAAGCTGTTGTAAATTACACTACAGATGCACACTTGTAAGTGTACTGGGGCAATCATTTTGCTATCAGTACTGAACCTAAGAAACTGTTATATTTGTCTTATTTTGTAAAACCTTGCTACACCCATGAAATAACCATTTCATGAATGTGCAATATCACACAAGTAGCAGTGTGATACGGCGTATATCCGTATGCCAATATACAGCCATATTGCACTGCTACGAGTGTGATATTTCGTTCATACAATAGTTTTTTTTTTTTTTTTTTTTTTTTAATGTTTTATTTATACATTGTGAAACATTACAAAAATTTACAAAGACATAATCATGTAACAATATGCAAATATACTGAAGAGTATTTTGAGCAAATAGTAATAATAAAAATAAATAAACAATAATAAATAAAAATATGATAATAAAAATAAATAGATAAATAAAATAAAAAACAACAACACTAGTGCAATCTTATATACATAAAAAACAAGTCTACAATGTGTTGACCAGAAGTAGTTTCCCATAAAAGCTGGGCATTAGGGGGTGGGGACTCAATCAGAAGGAGCAGGGTCAAGCTGAAGAGTTTGGACATATTTGCGAAGGGGTTTCCATAAATTAATAAAAATAGTGCTAGTTCGGTGAAGAGAGTACCTAATTTTTTCTAATTTCATAAAATAAAGAACATTTCTTATCCAACAAGAGTGAGAAGGAGGGTGTGGGCTCTTCCAGTTCAGAAGAATTAATCGCCTAGCCAGAAGAGTTAAGAAAGCTACAAAGTCTACAAAATGAGAGGGTAAAGTGTGGTCGGGCGGAAGAACCCCAAATAAACCAATAATTGGACATGGTGGGATATCAACAGTGGTAATAGCTGATAGCGAGAGAAATATTTGTCTCCAAAAGGAAAGCAGGGAAGGACAGGACCAAAACATATGAAATAAAGTAGCTGTACCAGAATGACACCTGTCGCATTCAGGGTCTATAGACGGATTGATGCGAGCTAGCCTGCTTTTGGACCAATGAGCTCTATGCACTACCTTGCATTGTATAAGCCTGTGACGTGCACAGATTGAGGAGGAGTTAACCCTGTTCAAGACCGCTTTCCATGTCTCCTCTGTAATCTCAATTCCCATGTCTTGAGACCAGGTGGTCCGTAAGTTATCAGAAGAAAATTGAAGATTAACAATTATATTAAATAATTTAGAAATTGAACCTTTAGCACAGGGATCTATGCCCAGTATTGTGTCTAGATCTGAAGTTGGCGGTGCATTTGGAAAGTTAACAAATTTTTTGCGCACAAAATCTCGTGTTTGTAAGTATCTGAAAAAATTGGATTTAGGGACATTAAATTGAGAGGCCAACTGACCAAAAGAGGCAAAAACCCCGTCAATGTAAAGATCACCAAAAGAAGCCAATCCAAGATCTCTCCATGAAGCATAAGCACTGTCCAAGATAGAAGGGTAAAACAGAGGATTGGAGTGTATTGGGGATAATAAAGAGATATTATGAAAACCAAAATGGCGCAAAAATTGGGTCCAAATTTTGAGACTGTTTTTTACAATTATATTATTTGAATATTTAATTGGGGTCATTGTATATGGGAGGCATAAAAGAGCAGCCAAAGAGGACGACTTATTGCACGAGACAGACTCAATGTGCAGCCAAGAGGGGGGGATTCGCTAATTTGCATGAATGTAGCCAATATAGAGTAGAGCGTATATTTGCTGCCCAGTAATATATTTGGAAATTTGGAAGAGCTAGACCACCCAATTGTTTTGTTCTTTGAAGAATACTTTTACGAATCTTTGGGGTTTTTCTGTTCCAGAGAAAACTAGAAATAGAGCAATCAAGTGAAACAAAAAAAGATTTTGGAATAAAAATAGGAATACATTGAAATAAGTAAAGAAATCTAGGAAGTACATTCATCTTAATACAGTTAACCCTACCGATCAAAGATAAGGGGAGGAGAGACCATCGATTAAAATCCTGTGTAAGATTATTCACTAATGGGACAAAGTTGAGGTCAAATAAGTCCGAAAAGCTTTTTGTGACATTTATGCCCAAATATTTGAAACTTTGTAAGGAGGATTTGAAAGGTAGAGAACCTAATGGGTAATCCAAGGCTGCTGTATTAATAGGCATTAATTCACTTTTACTCAAATTTAATTTATATCCTGAGATCAGGCCGAAGTCTGCTAGCAATTTCAACACCAAAGGAATAGAGGTACAAGGGTCAGACACGTATAACAAGAGATCATCGGCGTATAAAGACAGTTTGTGCTCCAACTCCCCCCTTTTTATGCCAGCCATTGCACTGGCTCTTAGAGCAATTGCCAACGGCTCAATGGCTATTGCAAATAGTAAAGGGGAGAGTGGGCAGCCTTGTCTAGTACCGCGACCAAGTGAGAAATATTTAGAATAATTGTTAATTGTTCGTACACAGGCCATTGGAGATGTGTATAAAAGTCTAATCCAAGTTATAATTTGATCAGGAAACCCAAATTTCTTCAGTGTGTAAAGCAGATACCTCCACTCGACTCTATCAAATGCCTTTTCAGCATCCATATAAATAACTAATTCTGGAGATGCATTTGAAGAAGAAGAGTAGAGAATATTTAAAAGGCGTCTAATATTGTGAAAAGAGTGTCTATTTTTAATAAAACCTGTTTGGTCTGGTGAGATTATAGCTGGGAGAACAGTCTCTAAACGTCTTGCTAAAACTTTAGCTAATAATTTGACATCAGAACAAAGTAAAGAGATGGGACGATAGCTACTGCACTGGGAGGGATCTTTATCTTTTTAAAGAATAAGGGAAATAATAGCCTGTCGGAGAGAAGGAGGAAGGATACCTGAACTGTAAGACTCATTAAACATGTTAAGTAAAAGAGGAGACAATTTGTCAGAAAATGTCCTAAAGAATTCTGCAGGAAAGCCATCAGGCCCTGGGCACTTGCCACTCTGCATGAGATTTAGAGCAGTCTTAATTTCTTCCAATGCAAGTGGAGCTGCCAAATTAGAGGAGATATCAGAATCAATACAGGGTAAATTTAGAAATTTGAAAAAAGTGTCAAATTGAGCGTCTTCGACTATATTTTCCGAAGTATATAAAGAGGCATAGAAATCTTTAAACATGTCATTAATAGTTAGTGGGTTGGCTGAAAAACCAGTGGGGGTGGAGATTTGAGTAATATGATGTGAAGCTGCAGACTGACGTAACTGATGAGCAAGCAATTTACTTGATTTATCACCGAATTCATAATAATTGGAATGAGTTTTATGTAAAGCATCAATTGCCTCATCTGTGGTAAGCAAATCAAATTCTGTCTTTGTTGTGAGAAACCGAGCGAAAAGGTCAGGGTCTGTTGAGTTAGCACATTTAGCCTGGAGGTCTGACAACAAATTAAGAAGCTTGACCCTACTTTCGTTCATTATTTTTTTCTTGTATGCTGCATATGAGATAATTTCTCCCCTTAAGTAAGCCTTGCATGCCTCCCAAATAGTCTTAGGTGAAACTTCTGGAGAGAGATTTGTAGAGATAAATAGATCAATACGATTATTAATAACTGCTATAAACTCAGGATCTTTAAGTAGTAAGGAGTTAAAACGCCAGGGTGGCCTAGACATTGAAAAGCCAGGAAGAGCCAGATCAAATGTAACAGCGGCATGATCTGAAATTACTATAGCATTATAAACACATGAACTAATCAATGGAAGCAAATTATTATCAACCAAAAAGTAATCTATACGGGAAAAAGAGTGATGCACAGGAGAAAAAAATGAGAATTTTTTTGTATTCGGATTTAAAAAGTGCCAAACATCAGAAACAGCATATTGCTCCATAAAAAGCTGAATGATCCTACTAGATTTAGACTGTGCACAGAGTCTGGAAGATGAGCGGTCTAGAAGAGGGTCTAAACAACAGTTAAAATCCCCACCTAGAATTAGTTGGTTTGAGTGTAAATCAGGGAGGGAAAACAAAATTTTTTTGAAAAATGCCTCATCGTCCCAATTAGGTCCATATACGTTAGCCAAAACCAAGCGAGCTCCGTTTATTTGTCCTCTGAGAATAACAAAACGCCCATTAGGATCCGAAATAACCTCAGAGACTGAAAAGGGAATCGATTTGTGGATGAGAATAGCTACACCTCGGGACTTACTCTGAAAACTAGAATGGTAAAGCTGACCTACCCATCCCTTTCTTATCTTTAGATGATCGGCAGGCATAAGGTGTGTTTCTTGGATAAAGGCAATGCTAGTATTTAAATGTTTTAAGTAGCTAAGAACTTTATTTCGCTTCACCGGGGAGTTAAGCCCCTTAACATTCCAACTAGTGAATTTTAGTACACCACGCGTTGCTACCTTGTTACTCATGAGAGACATTAATAACAAATACTATAAGCGTGATCGAGTCTATGAGAACCCACCCCCAAGTATGCACAGCCAACATAGCAGGTGGCTAGAAGCATTATGAGGATACAAAATGCAGTAAAAGTGATTACACACAAAAATACAAAAAGAAAAAAAAAGCACAACAAAAACAAAACAACAGTAACAAAGGGAAAAAAAGAAAGAAAGGGAAAAAAAGATAAACCCACTCTTAAACCCACCCTTTCCCCAGCTGACAACAAGAACTGCAGCTGAACCCACTTTACCATAACAGGCAAGTTTCCTAACTCCTAGTCCTCCCAAACATAATAGTTACATCAGTAATATTAAATTTCGATTTTCATTCAATGCTTACTGGCAAACTTAGACTGCAAAACAAATTGGTGGAAGAGAAAAAAGAAAGGCGAAGCAATCGCACACAAAATACAAAAGGGCAGTAACACTATGCCTCACAAAATAAGCACAAATCTAAGTAGATTGGATTTTAACATAACATAAAATAGTCTGCAGTAAGTTTTTAACTAAGAAACATCAACATAGCTTTATCAAATTTAACAATGTCCAATATAAAAACCGCTGGGCCAACCTCCCAGGCTGTTCTTTAAGTAATAAAAAAAAGGTCAAAAAGTAAATTCTGCTTGCAGTATAAAAAAGCCTGACTGAGCTCATTGTTCATACAATAGTTTGACGGCATAATCATGTATATTTTTAAAAAATCAAACAAGAGGAATTCTTTTATATGAGGAACTACTTTCTTCTGCCATTCATTCACATCTGCAGCTGGCATCAGAACAGCAGAATATGGTTACTAATTCACCAATATTGATTATACCAGTATTATAATGATTCTCTAGCGTAATGTCTAAAGTGATGACAAAACAGGTGATTTTGCTCACATTTTAAGTTTATAAGGCTGAACGACATGAAATGCCATCAGTCTACAGAGATTTCCCAGTATTTCCCTGTTGCAATCAGGAGATCACAATAATTAACATAAAAAAAAAGCCAAAGCAAAGCAAACACTAACAGATTAATATGGTATAAATACAACACAACATACAAAAGAGAGAGATTGACTTAGAATGTCTTACCTGTTTTATAATGATTTGATCAGCTGTAGCTTGAAATTACGCTGAGTTTTTCTCCCCTAAGGACTTATAATGCGCTCTCTGTCACCATTTTGTGGCAGCATGCTAACCATCTTTGTTCTGCTCAGTATGACAAGCTGATGGATGCCGATTCACAGAATCTCTGATATTATAAATATTTAAAACGGGCACTGTTATAAATAAACTGCATAGTTGCAATCTAAACAACTACATTCTCACCTGAAAAAGAGCCTTAAAAGTACATTAAGTTGTCCAAAGGCTGCAACATTTGTCAAACCATCTACTGTCACTATGTGGGCGGAGTAATACGCAAGGGTGAAGAGGCTGTATGAGTGCTGTTATTATGGGAATATCGCATGGCCAATCAGATTGAGAACAGAGACAGAGCTGTTGTGTAAAAACCAATAAACTTTCAAGAAGCTGTGGTTTTAGTGAATTTATAACAGCTAAAGGAATTTTAGGAAACTCATTTTATTGTTATCAGGAATGTTTGTTAGCAGTTATAAATACAGCTTCACAAGGTTCAATCATTTTTTATAATATGAGACCATCATCACAATTATTAGCTCAGCCATACTGACCTCCGAATCCATCGGGCACGTATGTTTTGAGGATGATATTGCAGAAGACGGTGGCCAGAGGCAGAGGTTTGTTGTACTCGTTTCGTAGGGAGATGTGCCTGTAACCAGACTGCAGTCCGTCCAGAGGGAGGATCCGCTGGCCAATCAGCTTATTGTTATCATCATATACAGCCACACGGAGCACTGCGAGGTCTGGCAGAATCACCTTTGGGATTGAAGAGTTTGGATGCTATTTAATCGGTAGCACATGGCTTTCAATGCATATTTTTATAGGTTATACCAAGACTGATTTAATGTGTTTGTATATAAAAACAGTACAATTTTTTCCCACTTCATAATGTATAATGTTTTATATTTTTTTAACATGATACTGTCAAGATGGAGCAGAGTAAAGCTCAACGTGTCTTCTTCATGATACCTAATGTTGTTTGAGGCTCACTGGGGTCAAGAATCGTTACTATTAAGAGTTAAGTGGGTGTAAAATCCCCAAAAGTTGGGTGCTGGCTAACAGGTAAAATATTGGTCCATTACGCAAGTTATTTACTAACATGAACATACAGTTAGTAATAGATTCATTATGGCCTTTATTCATGTTTGTTATTGTTAGTTAATGATATTTAAGCTAAATAACAATAGCTCATAATAACTCACGGTGCATTAACTAATGTTAACAAGCACAACTTTGGATGTTAATAATGTGTTAATGAATTTTTAACTATCATAAATAAATGCTTTAAAAGATTATTCATGTTTAGTTAATACATTAACTAACATTATATAATAGATCAGGGGTGGCCAACCCTGTTGCTGGAGAGCCACCTTCCTGCAGATTTCAGTTGCTACCCTTATCAAACACACCTGAACCAATTAATTAGGACCTGAACACCACGTGATAATTACAGGCAGGTGTGTTTGATATGGGTTGCAACTGAAATCTGCAGGAAGGTGGCTCTCCAGGAACAGGGTTGGCCACCCCTGTAATAGATCATAACTCTAAAGTGTTGCCATTTCATTTGTTGTGCATTAGAGAAAGCCAAATCAAAAGTACAAACAAGAGAGATGGTGGCAGAATGGTAAATAATACACGGAAATCTTAACGACAGCTTCACCTGATGCAATATTTATATGTGCACTCATATTTGTTTAGGAACTGTAATGCTTGTGACATCTTAGATTTTAAAAAGGAAATAAAACTGCAAAAATCTTAAGACAGCTTGCTTGTTTTTTTTTTTCTTTGCTCATGTTTATTCTATGTCTTTTTCCTGTTTTATTATTTAAAATGCAAAATTATTTAAAAATAATACTATTTTAATGCTTCATTAAACATGTAATAACACTCATCATCTGGAAGTTGAATTTAATGACAAAATTTATTTATTTATAATAATAGAACCAAATTATTATTATTTGTTTTCCTACGCATCAAACTGTCCTGGTGTAATTTATGAAAAAAGCAATTGTTTTACGCAGCGGAGGCCCTTTCAGCTGCAACCCATCACCGGGAAACACCCATACACTCCTATCCACACACACATACACTATAGACAATTTAGCTTAGCCAATTCCCCTGTAGCGCAAATGTTTGGACTGTGGGGGAAACCCACATCAACAGGGGGAGAACATGCAAACTCCACACAGAAATGCCAACTGGCTCAGCCGAAGCTCGAATCAGTGACCTTCTTGCTGTGAGGTGATTGTGCTACCCACTGCACCACCAAGTCGCCCTATATAAAAATATTATAGAATAAAATAAAATGAAAAAAATATATAAAAAAAACAATAAGATACAATTAAATAAAATTAATAATAAACAAAACAAAACAAAAACTAAACAAAATAAAAAACATTATGAAATAAAATAAAATAAAAACAAATGATAAAATAATAAAATGAAACAAAACTAAATAATAAGATAAAAAATAATTTAAAAAACCAAAACAAAATAATAAAAATATTATAAAATAAAATAAAAACCAATTAAAAAATAATAAATAAAATAACCAATTATAAAATAATAAAATAAAATAAAACAATATAATAAGCTGAAAAATAATAAAATAAAACAAAACAAAATAATTAAAATATTATTAAATAAAAAACGATAAATGATAAAATAATAAAATAAAATGAAAAATAATAAGATACAATTAAATTAAATTAAAAATAAAACAAAGTAAAATAAAACAAAATAAAATAAAACATTTTGTACAATAAAATAAAAAAAAAACAATTATAAAACAAAAAAATAAAACAAAACAAAATGATAAAAAAATAATAAAAATATTATAAATTAAAATATATACCAATGAAAAAATAATAAATAAAATAACCAATTATAAAATAATAAAACAAAAATAAAAACAAAATAATAAGATAAAAAGTAATCAAATAAAACAAAACAAAATAAAATGAAACAAAACAAAATAAATATAAAAAATGTATAAAATATAAAAATATTATAAAATAAAATAAAAACCTATGTTAAAATAATAAAATAAAACAACCAATTATAAAATAATAAGATAAAAACCAATGACAAAAAGGACAAAATAAAATAACAAATTATAAAATAATAAAATAAAATAAAACAAAAAACAATGATAAAATAATAAAACAAAAAAAAACAAAACAAAAAAAAAACCCAAAACAAAATAAATAAATAAAAAATAATGAATGAATGAATGAATGAATGAATGAATGAATGAATGAATGAATGAATGAATGAATACATTGGTGTGTGAAAGCTTGTTTGGTGGATTTTTTTTGTTGGTTAATAAAATTAATTCACGCTTTATAATAAAATAAGTGTTTATCACACAAAACTCTACAAAAATCTGCTCTACTGTTCTAAAAACTCTTCTTCAAAACTTAAAATAACAGCAGTTGAGAAGTAAAAAGATGATTACCTCTAAGCAAACCGAGTCTCTCCGTGATGTGCACAATTACAATGTACTTTACCTTGAGCTTTTATTTTAAAGCTGTGGATAATTAGACTGTCGCTTTTCATAATACAGATCTCACTTAGCCCATGTAGATATAATTAAAGTTCACCATACAATTTCCCATCTTATACGTCCTGGATAATGATGTGCAGTCATTATGTCACCGATATTCTCAGCTACACTTTAAGGATCATTAAAGCAGGATAAAAAGAGCGTCAAAAGACATCAGCAGGATTAAAGGTTACCTTCCTGAAGACAAAGGCTTCTGCGTTGTAGACCGGGTTCAGGCCGTTGTTCATCACCATCCGAGTGCGAAACTCTTTGCGAATGGTGTCGGTCGGGAGTCCATACATGTCCACTTCTACATATGTGCCGATCTTCTTATCTGACAGGAACTGACCTGAGATCACCTGAGACACAAACACTGTTTCCATTTATCTACAACAACAAGAAAAAAGTCTAATGGAAATGCATACAATTTCACAAAACCCCAATGCACAGTTGAAGTCAATATTCCTATTCCTCCTGTGAGTTATCAAATATATGAGCAATATTACACAAGTAGCAGTGCGATATGGCTGTATATCAGCACTGGTGGGAGGCGTGTGTTGGCACAAGGTTGCATACCGAGTGCCTTACTGTGCGTTCACACAGAAAGCGGTAAGAGCGTCCAAGGTCAAAATTTGCTACATTGAATTCGTATTTATAGAAGCTGTTGTGGCATATCAGTTACATTCCCACATAAAACATGCTTTCTAGCGTGAAAATGTTGCGCACTTCTTATCAAATGCATTTAACAATGGGAGATCAAGTTGCATGTGGTGTGGCTTTCCTCCACTTAATTATTCAAACTGTAGTGTCTCTCATGTACAAGGTGGGCCATTTATATGGATACACCTTAATAAAATGGGAATGGTTGGTGAAATTAACGTCCTGTTTGTGGCACGTTAGTATATGTGAGGGGGCAAACTTTTCAAGATGAGTGGTGACCTTGGTGGCCATTTTTAAGATGGCCATCTTGGATCTAACTTTTGTTTTTTTTAAAAGGGAGAGGGTCATGTGACACATCAAACTTATTGGGAATTTCACAAGAAAAACAATGGTGACTGCCAACATCTAAAAAAATATTGTTTTGGTGTCTTGTGACCCTTTTAGAGAACATTTTTCACAGTGTTTCCTATGTTTATTCTTCCAGGGAAAGTGTTCTTTGTTTTAGTTCAGCTAAGCTAAAAGCAGTTTTTATTTTTTAAACCCATTTTAGGGTCAATATTATAAGCATTTTAAGGTCAATTATATAATATTATTATTTATAGAACAAACCACTGTTATACAATGATTTGCCTAATTACCCTAACTTGAGCCTTAAGCTGAATACTAGTATCTTGAAAAATATCTAGTGAAATATTATTTACTGTCATCATGGCAAAGAAAAAATTTATCAGTTACTAGAAATTAGAAAACATCCTTCCATGAAAAAGAAATTGGGGAAAATAATGCTGATAATTAGGGAACCTAACAATTCAGAAGGGCCAATTAATTCAATTGTAATATACATTATATAAATATAGAAATTACAGAGTTTCTAAATAAAGAAAAGCTAGCTAGCTCTCTGCAACTCTCACATGGTCGCCCACTGAAGCTAAGCAGGGCTACGCCCGGTCAGTACCTGGATGGGAGACCACATGGGAAAGCTAGGTTGCTGCCGGAAGTGGTGTTAGGGAGGCCAGCAGGGGGCGCTCAACCTGTGGTCTGTGTGGGTCCTAATGCCCCAGTATAGTGACGGGGACTCTATACTGCTCAGTAAGCGCCGTCTTTCGGATGAGATGTTAAACCGAGGTCCTGACTCTCTGTGGTCGTTAAAAATCCCAGGATGTCCTTCGAAAAGAGTAGGGGTTTAACCCCGGCATCCTGGCCAAATCTGGCCTCAGTCCATCATGGCCTCCTAACCTTCCCCATATCATCACTCTGTCTCCTCTCCGCCAATCAGCTGGTGTGTGGTCTGGCACAAAATGGCTGCCGTCGCGTCATCCAGGTGGATGCTGCACACTGGTGGTGGATGAGTAGATTCCCCCCATTGTGTAAAGCGCTTTGAGTGCCCAGAAAAGCGCTATATAAATGTAAGGAATTATTATTATTATTAAAAACACTAACCTGCACGCTGCATGTTGCTGCGATCACTCCATCCACAGGCGTCTCAGAGAATGGGTCAAACATACGATCGGGTCTCCGCATAAAATCCGGCTTCAGGAGGAACCTGTGAATCCAAAACATCATCATTATATCCAGCAGCTGCTTTCTCAAAGCTCTCCTGTGTTTCAGTTTCCCATATTCAGTTTACAGACAGAATAACAGACAGACAGAAAGACCGGCAAATAGACAGAACGACAGACAGATTGACAGACAGACAGAACAAAGGACAGACAGACAGAATGACAGACAGATAGAATGACAAACAGACAGAGAGAATGACAGAATGACAGACAGACAGACAGACAGACAGACAGACAGATTCCTAGATAAAACGACAGACAGAACGACAGACGTCGTACAAGAGGAACTTCTGAATCCAGAACATCATCATTATATCCAGCAGCCGTTTCTTCAGAGCTCCCCTGTCCCACATTCAGTTTGCAGACAGATATACAGAATGACAGACAGATAGAGCAACAAACAAACAGATGGACAAGACAGACAGAAGAATAAACAAAATGACAGACAGAGTTACAGATAGATAGTCAGACAGATAAACAGAACAACAGACAGACAGAAGAACAAATAGACAGAACAACTAACAGACAATACGACAGGCAGACAGTCAGTCAGACAGACAGACAGACAGACAGACAGACATAACGACAAAGACAGATAAATTACCAGAATGACAAACAGACAAAACAACAGAATGACAGACAGCCAGAAAGACAGATGGACAGACATACAAAAGGACAGATAGACAAGACGACAGACAGACAAATAGACATGCTGGCAGACAGATTAACTCACAGAATAACAGACAGAAAGGCAGAATGACAAACAGAATGACAGAACAACAGACAGACAAACAGACAGAATGAATGACAAACAGACAGACAGAAAGAGAAATAAACAGAACAGCAAACAGACAGACAGACAGACAGACAGACAGACAGACAGAAAGACAGAGAAATAAACAGAACAGCAAACAGACAGAATGACAGACAGAGAAAATGACAGACAGACAAAACAACAGACAGACAAATAGACAGAGCAACAGACAGAATGACAGAACAACAGACAGTCAGACAAACAGACAGATAAAATAACAGAACGACAGACCAGCAAATAGAAAGAATGACAGACAGAACAACAGACAAATGTCGTACAGGAGAAAGCTGTAAATCAAGAGCACCATCATTATATCCAGCAGCAATTTCCTCAAACCTCCCCTGTCTTAAACTCAGTTTACAGACAGAAAAACAGAAAGACAGACAGACAGACAGGCAAAACGACAGACAGACTGACAGAACAATAGACATACTGCATGACAGACAGACAAAATGACAGAAAGACAAACAGACACAGACAGACAGACAGACTGACTGACATAAAGACAGACAAACAGAAAGCATGACAGACAGACAGAACGACAGAACAAAAGACAGAGAAAATAACAGACAGACAGAATGACAGACAGAAAGACAGAATGGCAGACAGACAGGACGACAGACAGACAGAGAGAATGACAGACAGAAAGACAAAATGGCAGACAGACAGAACAACAGAAAGACAGCATGACAGACAGACAGACAGACCCAACGACAGACAAACAGACTGACAGAAAAACAGACAAACAGACTGACAGAAAAACAGACAGAACGACAGACAGAACAATAGATAGACAAGACAGAATAACAGACAAGACAGAAAGACAGACAAACATACAGACAGAGACAGACAGACAGAATGACAGAACGACAGACAGACTGAATGAGACAAACAAAATTACAAACAGACAATGAGACAGAATGACAGACAGACAGAACAACAGATAGACAAGACAGAATGACAGACAATACAGGATTGCAGATGGACAAACAGACAGACAGACAGACAGTCAGACAGACAGACAGACAGACAGACAGACAGACAGACAGACAGACAGACAGACAGACAGACAGACAGACAGACAGAATTACTGACAGACACACAAGACAGAATGAGAGACAAATGTCGTACTGGAGGAACCTGTAAATCCAGAGCATCATCATTATATCAGCAGCCATTTCCTCAAAGCTCCCCTGTCCCGCGTTCAGTTTACAGCGCTAAACATAATGCTAATGGGTCGAGCTGTGATTAATGTGTTGATGAATATGTTTGGAGTTTCACAGTGTCACAGTGTGTCTCACAGCACTGATCACACATCAGCTCTTAATGACAGCAAATTAACACTGACAACTGTTGCTGAGAAAACCTGAGAAAAACCTTAATACCACTGACTTACTATAACCTGACTTCATCATATCAGTTCTCTACAGGGTTTCTCTAAAAGTCAGATTTAAGACTTTAATGAATAATACGGTGGGGGAAAATAAGTATTGAACACGTCTCCATTTTTCTCATAAAACATAATTCTGAAGGTGCTGTTGACTTGAAATTTTCCCCTGTTGGAAACAAATAAAGAAATCCATCTATGCAAAAAGAAACCAAAACTAATACGATTACATGTGAAGTTATGCATAATGAAATGAAATTACTCAGGGAAAAGTATTGAACACATGAGGAGAGGGAGGTGTAATTCTTCAGTGAAAGCCCAGACAGCAGCTGAAATCTCTCAGTAGTTCTTCAGCAACCCCCTGCCCTTCCTCAGTGCAAATGAGTATCAGCTGCTTCAGTCAAACACCTACATTAGCAGGAGGATGAAGATGAGACCAGGGTGGACATTTCAGCAAGCCAATGATCCAAAACACAGAGGGCCCTATCATACACCCGGCGCAATGTGGCGCAAGGCGGAGCGCAATAGTCTTTTACTACTTTAAGCTTGGCGCAA
Source organism: Danio rerio (assembly GCF_049306965.1). Taxonomy (NCBI): domain Eukaryota; kingdom Metazoa; phylum Chordata; class Actinopteri; order Cypriniformes; family Danionidae; genus Danio; species Danio rerio. The sequence goes on from NC_133192.1 coordinate 4,829,030, forward strand.
GGGTCATTTTGAGGCATTGCGCCACGCTGTTTAAATGCATTTCGCTCAAATGTGCGCCCATAGGCGTTCTGGTCTAAGAAAGCAGGCGTGTTTTGGCGCGTTGCTACTTTGAGAAACTGTAAATAGTTTGATCTTTAGACCAGAACAAAGTCGGTCTATTGTCTGGCGCAAAGTGCCACACACTACACACAAGATGCAATACGCAAATATCTTTACATATGAAAAAGATATAATATATTAAGGACATATAAAGGATATAATAGGGATATATATAGGATATAAATAAAAATGATTAAAATATTACAAAACATATTAATTTCTAGCCTACATGAATTTAAAAACCACTGCCGTCATACTTTCTTCATCTCGGGAGGCTTTTTCAGTTCATTCAATTTGCTTTTGTATAATGTTATTATTATTAGCAGTATTATTTATTATATCCATATTTATATTTGTTTTATTAAAAGCAAGCTTAGATTTGTCCACCTGCCAGGTTTTAGACCATATGGGGCATGGCAGGTGTATTTGGAAATAACTCAGTATTTTGACCACACTTTGTTATTATTGTTCATTTATTCGTTTGCTGGAAATTAAAACTGAATTTAGAAATAGTTTTAAAACAAATCTTTGCGCTTAACAAATGAAATTAATTATTTATAGGCTAATTGATGCCTGTGCGGTAAGGTTTCCCTATCCACGAGAGCAAAAGCAAAAGTTAACTTACTTTACGTCCTGTAAATAGCGAATTCGCTTATGGCGCGACGCAGCTGGCTCTTAAAGGTAATGGGAGACGAGACTCTGATTGGTTTATTCTCAAAACACTCATTAAGAAAATAAATTCAACCCTTTTAGACCATGCACCATGGCGCAAAGCAGATTTTCCTGGGCATGGACCGTCAAAATAGAGCCCAGAAACTCTCAAACGCTTTCAGAAAAAGAAGATAAAGCTGCACCTTAAAAAGCTGAGCACCTCGTGTCATTTCATCGTTATTACACAGAACAAATTTTTACGATTAGTTTGTTTTGTTTTATTTTTATGTATGTATTGTTTTGGGTTTTTGCCAAAATCTGGTTCAATTCCATGTCAACAGCTCCGTTACAAATGTTATTCCCAGGAAAAAAAACATGGCATGTTCAGTACTTATTTTCTTGTGTATGAAGGAAATTTTAGACGTATACAGGGCAAAATGTTAAGGATTTTGCTAGCCCGTCAAAAAAACAAAAAAACTAAATCAAATTTAATTGTTTCTTACCAACATATTTTAAATAATGTGTCAAAACAAGCTAACTCTGGTTATATACACTGTAAAACCCCAAAAGTTAAGGTAACTCAAACCATTTGAGGAAACCAATTGCAACAAATGACGTAAGTTCAAAAACTAATCCTAATGAGTACTGTGAACTTAATCCATTTGAGTAAATGAAGCCATTTGTGCACAGTAAAACAAAATAAGAGAACAAAACTCAAACCAACTGAGTAATGTAAAACCCAATAATTTAATGCAACTCAAACCGATATGAGTACTGTGAACTTACTCCATTTAAGTTGAAGTAATGAGGTATTTAATGAACGCATAACCTGCAACACTGAGTTCAAAACTCTTTTCAAATGAGTAGAAGTAACTTTCAGTCAATTTTGAGTTAACAACATTTTGTGACATTTCATTTGAAATGTTTTACAGTGTACAAATAATTTTTCTGAAAAAAAAACTGTAATATAAAGAAAATAAGACTAATAAGCAATATAAATAAGCCATAAAAAATACAGCTAATAAATGTAAACAAATAATTGTGGTTTTTAATGAGATGGATGGGGATGGAAAGCTAATTAATAAATGTGAATAAAAAGTGAATTTATAAACAAACAAAAAAATGAATGAAATATATATACGACGTCAGATTTTCACAATTTACAGTTAAAGTCAGAGTTATTCGCCCCCTTTGATTTTTTTTTTTCTTTTTTAAATATTTCCTAAATGATGTTTAACAGAGCAAGGAAATTTTCACTGTATGTCTGATAATATTTTTTTCTTGTGGAGAAAGTCTTATTTTATTTCAGCTAAAATAAAAGCAGTTTTCAATTTTTTTAAACACCATTTTAGGGACAAAATTATCAGCCCACTTTAAGCTAATTTTTTTTCGATAGTCTACAGAAAAAAACATCATTACACAATAACTTGCCTAATTACCCTAACCTGCCTAGCTAACCTAATTACCCTAGTTAAGCCTTTAAATGTCACTTTAAGCTGTATAGAAGTGTCTTGATAAATATGTAGGCAAATATTATTTACTGTCATCATGGCAAAGATACAATAAATCAGTTATTAGAAATGAGTTATTAAACTAATATGATTAGAAATGTGTTTATAAAATCTCCTCTCCGTTAAACAGAAATTGGGAAATAAAATAAACGGGGTTAATCATTATATATATATATATATATATACATATATATATATATATATATATACACACACACACATATATATATATATTTATTTATTTATATATATATATATTAAATACCTATATATAAACCAATTATATACTATAAAAATAATAAAAATTTTAAAATGTAATTAATCACCTATTTTAAAAATAAATATATATCATTTTACTCCAAAAATAAATGAACACACACACACACACACACACACACACACCCACACACACGCACGCACGCATGCATGCACATACAAAAATTTTACCATTCTTGTATATATTGCTTAAAACACAAACAAAAGATATAATTAAAATATTTTATTTGCTAAGAAATAATAAAAAAATGTTAACTTAATTTTAAAGCTTTTAGCAAGTAAAATGAGTCACTAAACAAATTTCTGAGAACTAAACATGAACAGTCATGCGTTGATGATTAATGGAAACTGAAAACGACTGCATAATGTGTGGGTTTTAGTTTATTTGATATAAATGATGTTTAGAGAAAGTTTATTTGAGAAAGTTCTGCGAGTTGTCATGGTCTGATAAACTCTTGGGATGAAGGAAAAAATAATATAAGCTGTTGTGTTTCTCTGTAATGATGAACTGGTTCATTTCATAGCTAAATCTGATGATGGTTCATTATTACAAAGTGTGTCATTTGATTAATAATGAATAGGAATATCTGATCTGCTGTCAAATAGACTCTACTTTTAATTTCTTTTTCATGCTGCTTTTTTCCAGGACAGGCTTACTTTACTGTCTGTTTTTCAGGACACACTATTTTATTTTTAATTTTATTTTCAAGCTGCTTTTTTTAGGACAAGCTTCAAGCGTTGTTACTGCTATTGAAATGGATAAGTTAGTAAATTGGTTTCCAGTGTATCTAGTAGCATACTGCAAATAATAGATGATTTATACTTACCCACAAGAGCCATTATATTCAAACTTCCCCTGGTTGAGCTGCATTGCCAGATCTGCACAAAACAACAGACTGAGAATCAGTGCATTGGCAAACTAAACATAATTAGCTAAAACATTGAGACACTAGATTTGAAACAATTATTATTCATTCATACTTCCATAGTTACAGTCAAAACTTTCATACTTGAAAGTCAGCACATGATAACTTAGTTTGCTTAAGATAAAAAGAATTAAATATTGTACAATTAAATATTTAATGTAAATGTAATCAAATAAATGCAACAAAATAGAAAATAAAATGTGATGCAATAAAATATCATACGATTAAAAGTAATAAAGTAAAAGGCAATAAAATAACATAAATGCAATAAAATAAACTAAAATAAAAACAGTAAAAAAATAAAATAATATAATAAAAAGCAATAAAATAAAAAATAAGCTAAAAGATGTAATAAAATGCAATAAAACACAATAAAATAAAAAGTAATAAGTACTTTATTAAAAGTAATAAAAACTATAAAATAAAAAGCAATAAAATAAAATATAATATAATGCAATAAAATAAATCAAATTAAAAACAATAGAGCAATGAAAATAAAAGCAATAAAAAATAAAAAGCAATAAAAATAAAATAAAAGCAATTAAAATTAAATTAAATAAAAATCAATAAAACAAAAAACAATAAAAAACAAAAAAAACACAATAATAAACCAATTAAATTAAAAGCAATAAAAACAATAAAATTAAAAGCAATAAAATTCAAATATGATAAAAAGTAATAAAATTAAATTGAATGAAAAACAAAAAGCAATAAAAATAAATGTATGCAAAAATAAAACTAAATAAAAAACCATAAAAATAAAAGCATGAAAATTAAAATTAAATAAAAAATTATAAAAATAAAAGAAATAAAAATAAAAAGCAATAAAAATAACATGAAATAAAAAGCAATTAAAATAAAATGAAATAAAAAGCATTAAAATAAAATGAAAAGCAATAAAAAACAGTATAAATAAAACAAAATAAAATAAAAAGCAATAACTATAAAACAAAATAAAAAGCAATAAAAAAGCAAAAAAATAAATTAATAAAAATAAAACAATAAAAAGCGCAAAAAATATATAAAATGATATAAAAAGGAATAAAAATATAACAAAACAACAAAAATATTTTTTTTAAATAAAAACAATATAAATGAAAGCAAGAAAATAAAATAAAAAGCAATAAAACATTTAATAAAAAGCAATAAAAATAAAACAAAAAGCAAAAAAAAAGAAATAAAAAGGAATAAAAATAAAAAAGATAAAAATACAAATTAATAAAAATAAAATGAAAAAAAAGCAATTCAAATAAAATGTAATAAAAAGTATTAAAATAAAAGGAAAAGTAATAAAAATAAAAGCAGTGCAAATAAAACTAAATAAAACAAAAAGCAATAAATATAAAACAAAATAAAAAGCAATAAAAAACAAACAAACAAACAAACAAAAAGAAAACAATAAAGATAAAACAATAAAAAGCGCTAAAAATAAAAGCAATAAAAATAAAATGACATAAAAAGGAATAATAATATAACAAAATAAATAGCAATAAAATAAAACCAATAAAATAAAAAGCAATAAAAATAAAATAAAAATCAATAAAAATAAAATGAAATAAAAATCAATAAAAATAAAATGAAATAAAAATAAAATGAAATAAAAATCTATAAAAATAAAAATCTATAAAAATCAATAAAATAAAATGAAATAAAAATCAATAAAAATAAAATGAAATAAAAACCAATAAAAATAAAAGTAATAAAAAATAAAAAAGCAATAAAAGTAAAATGAAATAAAAGTAATAAAAATAAAATAAAAAGCAATAAAACAAAATAAAAAATAGAAATAAAAGCAGTAAAAATAAAATAAAAAGCAATTAAAACAAAATAAAAAAAAATAAAATAAAATAAAAAGCAATACAATTTTTAATAAAATGTGCACACTAGGCTGAAGAATTTCAATGATTTTAACTAAAATATAGTTTTAACATTTAATAAACGAATCCCATAAAAAATGAATAAAAAAGAAACTACCTCCCTGACCATACTAAGTATGTCCCAAAAGGGTAAATAATGTTATGGTTTATCTATGTAAAGCAGCTTTGCCACAATCTACATTGGCAATATGTGCTACTGAAATAAAAGTGACTTGACCTAACTGACTTTGTTATTTATTTTGACTTTATTAATAAGTAAAAAATCTAGTACCAACACTAATAACAAAACTAATCAAAAATAAGTTCTACAGTACACTAGATGGGGCTAATAACTATCTTCATGAGTAAAGTGATCATCTATATTAAATGTAGAGCGATGTGGTTTTCTGAGTGTATTTTGTGATTTGTTTCAGGTGTCTCTGTCTGACATGATGAGTGGCACATCAAACTGTCTCAAACAGACAGAACAGAGGAAACCACAGACTGAAGCTGAGAGCAAAGATGAGCTGCAGGTGAACCGAGACTGCCTTCACATTCACACACTGCTTCAAAGATGCCTTTTTGTTCAACATTACAGCAGATTCACACTCATAGCAACACATCAGCTGATCTGTACTACACTACAAAACTAAAACGGACAAATGAACATTATTTCACACCTGAACAATGGATTTACAAGATACACTACTATCACTACTATTTAAACATGTCATTTTTTTAAAGAAATTAGTACTTTTACTCAACAAGAATGTATTCAAAAGACCGAAAGTAACTCTACAGTTCATGTTATTTATTTAAATATTTACATATGATCCCAGTTCCAAACACAGCTCCAGAGCCAATCCCAGTTTCTGTATGCTTCAGAGCCAATCCAAGTCTCTCACACTGCTCCAGAGCCATTCCCAGTCCCTGACTCTGCTCCAAAGCCAACCCCAGTCCTTGAATCTCCTTCTGAGACAATTTCAGTCCCAATCCCAATGCCTTACTCTGAAGCAGAGACAATCCAAGTCCCAGACTCTGCTCCAGAGCCAATCCCAACCCCTGGCTACACTACAGAGCCATCCCCAGTCATCGACTCTGCTCCAGAGCCAATCCTAGTCCCTGACTCATTTCCAGAGCGAATTTTATCTCCAGACTCTGCTCTACACTACTCTGCTCCAGAGCTGATCCCAATTCCAGACTCAGCTCCAGAGCCACTCCCAGTCTCTGTCTCTGCTCCAGAGCCATCATAATCACTGGTTACACTACAGAGCCATTCCCAGTCCCTGACTCTGCTTCAGAGTCAATCCCAGTCCCTGGCTCATCTCCAGAGAGAATTTCATTTCCAGACTTTGCTCTACACTACTCTGCTCCAGAGCTGATCCCAGTTCCAGACTCAGCTCCTAAGCCAATCTCAGTCTCTGACTCTGCTCCAGAGCCAATCCTAATTCCAGACTCAGCTCCAGAGCCACTCCCAGTCTCTGACTCTGCTCCAGAGCCAATCCCAGTGCCAGAATCTCCTTCAGAGACTATTTTAATGCCTTACTTTAAAGCAGAGACAATCCTAGTCCCAGACTCTGCTCCAGAGCCAATCCCAATAACTGACTATAGTCTCTATAGTCTCTCTGACTATAGTCTCTATACCCAGTCTCTGACCCTTCTCATGAGCCAGTCCCAATCCCTGACTCTGCTATAGAATCAATCCCAGTCCCGGAATCTCCTTCAGAGACAATTTTAATGCCTTACTCTGAAGCAAAGACAACCCTAGTCCCAGACTTTGCTCCAGAGCCAATCCCAATCTCTGACTACACTACAGAGCCAATCTTAGTCCCTGATTCTGCTCAAGAGCCAAGCCCGGTCTCTGACCCTCATGAGCCAGTCCCAATCCCTGACTCTGCTAAAGAGTCAACCCCAGTCCCTAACTCTGCTCCGGAGCCAATCCCAATCTCTTACTCTGGAGAAGAGCCAATCCCAGTCCCAGAATCTGCTCCAGAGACAATCCTAATTCCTGGCAACACTACAGAGTCAATCCCTGACTCTGCTCCAGAGCCAATCCCAGCCCCTGACTCTTTGCCAAAGCTAATCCCAGTCCCTGACTTTATCCAGAGCCAATCCAAGTCCCAGACTCTGCTCCAGACCTAATCCCAGTCCCTGACTCTGCTCCAGAGACAAATCCAAGTCCCCGACTCTGCTCCAGAGCTAATCCCAGTCCCGACTCTGCTTCTGAGCCAATCCATGTCCCTGACACTGCAGCAGAGCCAATCCAAGTCTCTTGCTACACTACAGAGCCAATCACAGTCTCTGACTCTGCTCCAAAGTCAATCCCTGGCTACACTGCAGACCCATTCCCTGTCCCAGACACTGCTCCAGAACCGATCAAAATTCCTGGCAATACAACAAAGTCAATCCTAGTCCCTGACTCTGCTCCAGAAACAAATTCCAGTCTATGACTCTACTACAGATTCAATTCCAGTCCCTGACACTGCTACAGAGTCAATCCTAGTCCCTGACTCTGCTCCAGAATCAATCACAGTGTCTGGCTGACTCTGCTCCAGAACCAATCCCAGTCCCTGACTCTGCTCCAGAACCAATTCCAGTCCCTGACCCTGCTACAGAGTCAATACCAGTCCCTGACTCTACTACAGAGTCAATCCCAGTCCTTTCTAAGTTCTGTTCTAGTTTGTCAGTGACTTTATGCTCTTCCTAAGAGTAGTTCATGTCTGCTGTTTCCTGTTCTGTCTTGATTTCTTGTTTTTCATTTACACCTTATCAGTAAAAACATCTGCTCTTAAATCCACTTCTTCTCCCTTCTTTCACTTGACACCATACCTTAAAGACTGAAGTGCATTTATTTGTCTAAAAAAAAAAAAAAAATTATTTAAATTAGGAAAGAAATTTATTTTCCCCCCAGGAAAAAAAAAAGTTTGAAGCTAAAGGTCATTCGTAAATATACTCAGTAAGCATATTGAACAGCAGGTCAAGTCCAAACCGATCAGTGAAAACGTAAACAATGTGAAGTGACTGATGCAGATGGAGTCAGGCTAGAGCTAGAGTATGTGTGTGAGTGTTAAGGCTGATTTATACTTCTGCGTCAAACGCACGCGTATACTATGGCGCTGACCATAGCCCTTCGCCGTGGCTGTCGCCGTCGCTGATGTGCACCTCTCAAAAAATTTAACTACACGTTGCAACGACGCGTAGCACAAGCTCTGTGATTGGTCGGCTTGGTAGCGCTGACGAGTCTGGACGGGACCGAGAGTGAATGGTGCGAGCCTGGAGCGATTGTTTACAAGTTTGGAGTCCCGCGAAGGAGCTCCTGATGGAAAGTTTTGTTTTGTGTTTACCTTATAGTTAAAGTTGTTGCACGTCCGCCGGTTCCTGCCTCAAAATGAGCGAGTTTGAGGCATTTGTAGATCCAGGAAGTGTTCAGGAAAAGCAAAACAGCAGCAGAGGAACATTTACACCTCACTGCCCACTAGCGTTTCGGAAGTGTTAATGCAGACCAACAGAGACAGCGCACAGAAGTATAAATGCACAGCTACGCGCATTGCATGCGCCGTGGGTCACGCTGGTCACTTGATGCAGAAGTATAAACCAGGCTTTAGTGTCAGTGTATGTTAGTGTGGGTCAGCGCTTTGTAAATGTGTAAGTGTGTGTATGTGTGTTAGTGTGTGAGAGTATTAGTGCATGTGTACCATGTGTGTGTGTGCAGGTGCTGTCGATACTACCTGGGGTCTGGAAGTTCAGGGAAACCATCTGGCAGCCGGCATTCCAGAAGATCTGTGGCATGTAATTACTGGAGTCCACTCGTCCTCCTTTGGGGTAGATGCGGCTCATCTGGCGTTTGTTGTAGCTGTGCATCTCATTCAAGGAAAGGAAAAAGAAAAGGTCTGGGGCTTTTCTGCCTGCATGGTGTTTTTAGTTCCTCATGCTTGAAGGCACACACACACACTACAAACACTCTTTGAACAAGCCTCTTTTGGATGAGAACAGAGGTTTGACGGATCTCTCATTATAAACTGCTCGACCCTGCAGTCAAGCTGCACTTCTCTGCTGTTTCACTGGCTTTACTCTTATTAGTAGCATTACACTCTTCTCACACACACACACGCACAACAGTCACGCGCAAACACACACACGCTCACACACAGCACACATTTAGCAATGGATAAGAATAAATGTACAAAAGTGTGACTCTGAATTAAAGTTATAATTTCCACAAATGTACTAATAAATAAGCCATTTAAATATAATAAAATAATATAAAAATTGTTTAATAAAATTATTGTAATTCTAATTATTATTGTTATTACTATTATTATTATTATTATTATTATTATTATTAGGAATAAAAATAATAAATAAATAAATAAATAAATATATAAATAAAAAAATAAAAAAATAAATAAATAAATGAATAGATCCCTAAAAAGAAAATAAAGGTAATATTGAGATTTTTTTTTTAATAAATGATTCCACAGTGCATTTTTATTATTTACTCCTAAATCAAATGATAGAATTAATATAGCTTCCACACATCAGGTCAATAATTTTGCAATTGATTTGTCAATTAATACAATAATTATTGCAACAACAACAAATACAACAACAACAACAACAACAACAACAAATAAATCACCAATAAAAAAGGTATTAAAACTGTGCCTGGAAAAACAAAAGTAAGTGAAAACCATGCAAAATATCTAATTCTTTGACCTCATGCGCCCCCTGGAAACAGAGACGTGAACTACAGCTTCAACTGCAAAACCATCAATGCAGCAAAAAAAATAAAATAAATAAATAAATAAATAAATAAATAAATAAATAAATAAATAAATAAATAAATTAATTAATTAATTAATAAATGAATAAATAAACAAACAAACAAACAAACAAATTAAATAAATAAATTATGTATTTATTTATTAATAAATAGTAATAGTAATAGTAATAATAATAATAATAATAATATGATCACGCTTTACAATAGGTTTTCATAAGTTAATGTATTTACTAACACTGACTTTATGAACAACACCTGTAAAGCATTTATAATCATCATTTAGCATTTACTAATGCATTATTAACAAAAATAATTCATGATTGTTAACATTAATTAATGCACTGTAAGTGAACATGGAACTGTAAGTGAACATAAATGTATTTCCATTAACCAACATGAACAAATACTGTAAAAAAAATTATTGCTCATTGTTTGTTCTTGATAGTTAATCCCTTAACTAACATTGACTAATGCAACCTTTTTTGTAAAATGTTACCAGTAATACATTGCATTTATAATGGCATTTTCTTAAAGTCAAAGTGCGAGAATCTATACAAAGAAAATATTAAAACCAATAGAAATCTAAATAAACTTGCATTAAAAAAATAAAATTGCACCACAATAATCAGTAAAAACAATACATAAGCCAAAAAAAGGTTTACAGTGCATTATGATTTAAAGTGGTAAATCATAAATTTAATGCTTTACTAAAAAAGAAGAGTATTAAGGAGTTTCTTAAAGTAAAAATACAAATAAAAACAAAAGTTTTACATCTAAAGAAGCTGCAAAAAACTGATATGAGTTATATATTTAAACCAGGGGTGTCCAAACTTAGTCCTGGAGGGCCATTATCCTACATAGTTTAGCTCGAACATTCATTAACACACCTCCCTTGGATGCCTCTATGGCTGCGTCCGAAACCGCCAACTACTCAGTAGGTAGGTACTGCATTTGAATGTAAACGTACTACTCGGCCGTTAGAAAAGTATGTTCTATACAGTATGAATGTGAAAAGTATGAATGGAATTCGGACGTACTACATCCGTCATTTTGTCATGGTCACGTGACTCTTTACTTCTATTCATGAATTCCCTACGAGGCATCATGGGATAGTGCAGCATGCATGGGATGCGCACTCCAGAGGTCATCCGGGTATTTCTCGCATACTGATTTTCGAATTCTATCAATTCGGACATATTACTCGGCTCGCATACTGATTTTGGCGCACTATATAGTATGGAAGTATGCGGTTTCGGACGCAGCCTACCTTTCTATTCTACCTAGTAAGAGCTTGATTAGCTGGTTCAGGTGTGTTTAATTGGGGTTGGAACTAAAATATGCTGGACACCGGCCCTCCAGGACCGAGTTTGGACACCACTGAGTTAAACCACATCTAAATTTAAAACAAAATGTACATTGCAATCCTGTTGATTTGAAATAAAAATGACAATGTGCAGCTTTAAATCAGCCCCTTAAAATGAACAGCAATGTACTGTATTTGTGTGAGATTAGCATGCCAAAAAAAAGGATACTTCACAAACTCGATGGCGTTTGTCCTCAAATATCCCAAACCGACAGACTCATTGAAGGAAGACATGTTGTGGTGGATATTTTTTTCTGAGTTTATACAGAAGAAATGTAAACATATTACAGTACAACACAAAAAGAAACACGAGGATTCTGACTAATAAAATAACCGATGAGTTGATATTAGAGCACTTATACTTGCCCTCAGCCTCATCAAAGCCGGTAAACTTTACAGCCTGGGCGTAGTTGATGATGTTGGACAGATACGGGTGGATGTTGGTGGTGGCCGCGACATATGTGTACGACTGAATCACAGCCAGTTCATCTGCCACATTCTCCTCCTCAGCCTGGAAAACAACAGCAGACAGTCTATAACTGTAATAAACACAGTATACAGTGCTCAGCATATAAGTACACCCCTCACAAATCTATCTGCATTCATTTTCTTTTCTGCAGAAAATGCCCATCCTGCTGCAACCCAACACTGGAAAACACCCATACACTCTTTCAGTCACACATATACTCTATGGTAGAGATGTAACAGTATCAGAATTTCACAGTACGATAATACCTCGTTGTGAATGGCACGGTACGGTATTTATTGAATAATTTACAGGAAAAACAAAATAATGAAAAGAGTCGAAAAAAGCACCAATAGTGTTTATTTACCTTAGCACTGAACATATCAATGACATACAAATTAGCCATCTATCTGTAAGTTTCGAAACAGGAACTTCAATTTTTCAATTTTAATAACGAAAAAACTATTAAACCATATAAAAAAAATTAAGTTTCAATTTAGTTTGTTGAAAATCACATTCAACATTTAATCACTCACTCACTCAGATAGAGATGGGTTTTTAAGGAAAATGATCATATAACTATAATCTGGTAAAAGCTGGGATCTCTGGGCATGTCCCCTGCAACAGAAAAAAACCCTCTCATTTGGGACTGAGGTTTCTGGGACAGAGAGATATGATTTAGCCAAGGTTGACAGCAGTGGGTAATGTTGTGCATTGTCTTTCCACCACTTGAGAAGACAATGAGTGAGATAGAGGTCTCTCTGCGGTACAAGTCAATGTCTGCATCAATCTAACTGCTGTGTTCTGCAGTCCCCATGACTGTTTTTAGTCGTATTCCCCGACTTATATTTCACCACAGTCTGGCAGTGCCTGCATACTGTTTTTTTCTTTGTCTGTCACCTTTTCTCCTTTTTCGTATCTTTTTAGAAAGAAACCAAAATGCTTCCACACATCCGATTTAAAACCCGCTTTAGGTTCGATCATTTCCAGCTCTTTTTCTTCATCGCTACTAGCAGCACACTCCATTTCCACATTACTGGATCTGTAGTGACAACAGACAACTAGTCTGACAACTAGTCAGTCTAGACAACTAGTCTGATGGCCACGCCTAGTCCGCTTCATTCGCCTAAGCAAACTTTTCTCAGAAATATAGTTTTATTGAGTCATGCGCCTACGGTAATATTGAAAAAAAATTACTATTGCGGAATGACGGTATTTACAATATTGTTACATCCCTACTCTACGGGAAATTTAGTATCTTCGATTCCCCTGTAGCACATGTGTTGATTGGACTCTGGGGGGAACCAGAGCACCTGGAGGAAACCCACGCCAATATGGGAAGAACATGCAAACTCCACACAGAAATGCCAACTGACTCAGCCGGGGTTCGAATCAGCAACTTTTCTTGCTGTGAGGCAATTGTGCTACCCACCTAAATTTATATATTATAGAAAAATATTTAATACAATGTTTCAAAAGCAGCAAAAAAAAAAAAAAAAAAAAGGAAAAATTTAGTTGAAATTTTGTAGGTTGTAATTAATTTTTTTTCACAATATTTTGCTTGAATTTAATAATTTTATGTTTTAACTTCTAAATATGTTTGGTGACTAACATACAATTTTAATAAATATATCTGGTTAATAAATCTGGTTCGTTTAAATGTACCAAAATACATTGCCTCTATTTACTGAGAAATGGAGAAAAATATTTATTTTCTAAATGGGGTGTACTCAATAACGCAACGCACTGTATCTATGGCAAGCCATTTTGACATTTAAATTCATTATAACCCATACTAGCATCTATTTTCATGTTACTAGTACTTATTTTTAGATACTAGTACCTTTTCCATTAAGTATTCGTGCTTATTCATTAGATACTAGGGCTTTTTTAATATATACTAGTACTTATTCATTAGACACTAGGGGACCTATCATACACCCGGCGCAATAAGGTGCAAGACGTGTTTGGTGCTGTTTATAGACCAGCACAACCCTAATTTTCCTGTATTGCACCATGTTGTTTAAATAGCAAATCCATTTGCGCCACTTTGTGGCATGTGTGTGTGCTGGTCTGTAAAGGAGGTGTGTTAAGACGCATTGTTGGCACGTTACTATTTTAAGTAACTGAACTTGACGACGGCATTGACCAACTTAAAGCTGCTTTAAAGTCCAGCGCAGAGCACATTAGTTATACACCTATGCAGTTCCAAACGCTTACACATTGCTTAATACACACAGGATATGCAGCAATACACAAATATCTTTACAGATGAAAACAATTAAAGGATTAAAATTTCTACATCAATATAAAAAACATTGCCTCCATGCCTTCTTCATCTCGGGGGCTTTTTCAATTTATTCATGACAATCTGCATTAGTATAATATTAATAATATTAGCAGTAATATTTATTATATGCATATTTATATTTGTTTTAATCAAAACAAGCTTAGATTAGTCCACCTGTGGGATTTTGGAGATGTCTGCATCACCATATGGGGCATAAGAACAGGACGTGTGTCTAAATATAACTCATAAAGCTTAATTATTATTGTTCGTTTATTTATTTACTGGTAATTACAACTTCAATTAGAAATAGTTCTGATCAAATCTTTGCGCTTAAACTAAATAAAATATGTCAGCTAATGGATGTCTTTAGTGGAGTGAGTTTCCACCGTTTCCTTACTCCACCAAAGTAAAGGAGTAAAGAGTAAAAGTAAAGAAAAAAAGTAAAGGCCGAATGGAGGAGGCTCGTTCTTTATCCTCGTGCTGCAGATGCTCTGTTTAACAGTTTTCTTGTTAGTGAAGCGTTCAGTTTTTCCACTTACAAAGTCCACCATGTAAATAGCAAATGCGCCATGCCACAATGCAACTCTTAAAGGGAATGGGAGATGAGACTCTGATTGGTTTAATGCACACTATGCTCAAAACACACCCAGAACTCATTAAGAGAATAAGCTCAACCCTGTTAGACCATGCAAAAGACCAAACAGCAAAAGTGGATTCAGACATGGACTTAATGCGTTTGTGCCATGCGCTTTAGACTTTATGCTTAGATCAGTAAAATAGAGCCCAAGTTTTTTAATAGATACAGTACTAGTACTCATTCATTAGATAGTACCTATTTAATAGATGCTAGTACTTATTTATTAGATACTAGTATATTTTGAATAGGTACTAGTACTTATTCATTAGATTTTAGTAATTATTAAATAAACACTAGTTATTATTTATGAGATGTTTTAGTATAGTTTGCAATAATATTTAGATTTTTAATTTATAATAATATATTTTCTTTACTTTAATTTACATTTAATTGGTTTCAGTTTAATTGGTTTTAATTGGATTGCAGTTTTCTTTTTTTTCTTTTTGTTTTCTATTTTAATTTACTTTTCGGGGTATTTTTAGTATTTTGTTGTTTTACCGTGATTTTACAGCTACTAATATTTAATATACAATATATTTAAAATCAGAAGAAGAAAGAAAAAACTGAAACAAGCAAAGGGAGTGTAAACGATTACAGAATTGTCATTTTAAGGTGAACTCTCCCGTTAAGCATCGCTATCAAGTTCCACTTCTGACATGTGAAGTCTGTGAACTTTGCGTGCTCAGTTTGAGGATGACACTGAGATTTCTATCATCAGGAGAAAAGGACAGTAATGGGTGAATCTGGCAGGAAAATAAAAGCATCTTCAGTCCATTATAGTGATCAGAGGCCCAAAGTGAAGACGCTCCTCAACACATGATGAAAACCGTGAGTCTGTTTCAGTGACACTCTTTGAAGAAGAAGAATAAAGCTGTCAGACGAGTGTTAATAAAGCAAACCGGGCCAATCTCAAAAACACATCTCAAATACAGAAATGATAAAAGCTTTAAACGAGAAAAGTAACACTTTACTCACACACCACTTCATTTCTTTTGTAGAAAAATAAAGATGTTTGGCAAGATTTTTTTGATAATAGTTTTGACAGTAGTATAGAGTGACCAAAGAGGATAAAAGGCTGGGTTATTATTGATAACTGAAGCTGTAAAATAATGTAAAAATACGCAAACAAATATGCATAAATGTTGAATGAAATGGAATATACCGCAGGTTTTTACATACACAAATGTTGTTTCTATTTTTGTTTCCTTAAGTAATAAAACAACTAAAACTAAAAATTACACTATACCTGTTATAAGTGAGACACTCGCACCGCTCTCTCCTGATACTGATACATAAACAAACTACATTGCCCATCAGCCTTCTTACAAGGAACTGATTTCAGCAACAGCTGATGCCCATCACACACACTATATATACTCTCCTCACCCATCAGTCCATGCGAAGTCTTGTGTTGCTCTGCGCACATTTCTAAGCTGTTCTGCCCAGTGGGACGTGTTGTACTATTAGGATCTCTAGTGGTCTACTTTAGTATTGCACTATGAACCAGGAAGTTTCTGTTAGGACCTCTAGTGGTCTACTTTAGACACCAATTGGAGGACAGTACATTGAAAAAGCAGTTCTTGCCATGGAGAGTATAGAACACAAAGATTATTGCAGCAAAACGATCTCCGTGTGCTCCAACATATTCAGAAACTTCTTGGTTCATACTGCAATACTAAAGTAGACCACTAGAGGTCCAAATAGTACAACAAGTCCCACTGGGCAGAACATAAGCGTTTATCCTGGTTCGATTATCCCATGTTTTAGGGCTGAGCAATTAATCGAAAATCCAGTTTCGATTTCGATTTTGGCTTCTAA
The DNA here is from genome assembly GCF_049306965.1 of Danio rerio. Classification (NCBI taxonomy): domain Eukaryota; kingdom Metazoa; phylum Chordata; class Actinopteri; order Cypriniformes; family Danionidae; genus Danio; species Danio rerio. The sequence goes on from NC_133192.1 coordinate 4,845,706, forward strand.
CGATTATGAAAAACCATTAATGGAGATAAACGATCAAACAACAAAAGGAGAAAATCCCTCACTGCTCTTGACTGAAGGACTTTTGTAGCTAAAGTGTTTTTTTCTTATAGTGAAGATGCTTACAGCACAGTTAAACAAAATATTTAATATCTTAATTTCTAATAATCGTTTTCTTTAAAGGGTCACGAAACACCAAAACACATTTTTTGAGCTGTTGACAGTCGTATTTGTGTCCCACACTGCTAAAAACACTATTAGGACACCTATATTTCACTAAAAAGTGTAAATTGGTTGTTTTTGCGTTATTTCAAGCAAATTCGTACTTCCGGTTTGAACGAATTTTTGAATCTGCGTCACGGTCATGACATAATAGCGTGTATTCCAGCGTGCAGACTGGGCGTCTGTGCCAGAGTGTGTCTTATTACGTCTTACAGTGTGATGCATTAATGCATGAGTAAGGCTTGGTTCAAACCAATCAGCGCGCTCTATTGTGCAACTTCATTAATATTCATTACTGTCACAGTGTTTAGACGACAGAGACGCCACGTTGTGTTGGCAAAACAAGCGTGAAGTGTTGCTTTTATAGTTTGCTGCAGTTGAGTTTTGTTTTCATTTTCTCTCTGTGAGAGCGCAGCTGGAATTACGTGTGGATTAACAGTATACGCGATGCGCGACAACAATAACTTACGTGTCTAAGGAGGATTATTGTTTACCTGAGAGCTGTTCTTATCTGCAAACGCTGAGATCCAGATTTGCTTGTAGTCTCCTCTAAATAAAGACGCGGCTCTAGTTGCTGTTGATTGTCCTGTCTCTACAGATTTGGTAAGTGAGCGACCAGTGCTCTTTGTTTATTCAGTTCGTATTTTATTCAGTATCGTATCAAACAAACTATTGCACCAAGTGTAAACAAGTTAGCACTAACAGTTACAACCCAACTATAACCTCGTGTTGGATTTTGTGACCGGAATAACACACGCGGCTTTCTGACGCTACCTGCCGTGTGCATCTAAGTTTCCGGGAAATGTTGAGTTTTTTTTTCTCTCATTCGACGTGCGGTATCAAACATTGCATGAAAAATACACGCTTAAAGCAGTTCCTCGAATCAAATATCACGTTTGTCGGGAGGGACATGAATGAATTCCCTGAATGAAAGAGCCAAACTGCAGTTAAAGTCCACCATTTAATAATTTGGCAAATAATTCGACTACAGATGTCCATGTAAACACAGTCACATTGTCCGTTGTGGTTTTGTGTTTTGACTCTAAAATTCAGCGTGCCCAAATAGACACTCCCACACCAAGCCTCGTTTCTTCCTCCGACACTCCCCCCTAAACAGAGCTGGACACGCCCACTTTTCTGACTTTTTCCAAAGTAGAGATGTGAAAACACCCTGCTGAAACGAGGGGGTTTCATGACCCTTTAACTTTGCTGTGATGACAGTAAATAATATTTTACTAGATATTTTTCAAGATTCTAGTATTCAGCTTAAAGTAACATTCAAAGGCTTAAAAGGCACCTATGGAGAAAAAACTACTTTTCAAGCTATTTGGACAAACATATGTGTACATATAGTGTATAGACCATCATATTGGGGTGATCTAAACACACCCAGTCCTTTTTTTTTTCAATTTAACAACATAAAAACGGTGGACCAATTGGAGCGGTTTTCAGATCGACCGCAACTTTACGTAGGAGTGCGGTCCCCCCACCCACCGAATTGATTGACAGCTGCACATCAACATGTCCCGGTAGTCACGTGTATATGATATGTCAACAAGACTAGACATACGCAAAGCAACCGGGAATAAAAGGTCTGTTCTGTTCGCTAGGATCAGCAATCATCATCAAATGTGATTAAGAGTGAGTTTCACATGTTTAAAGTGTTTTAAAACAGTGCATGTGTGTAATTAATTACAGCGATTTACTTCAGCTTCACTTCATCAGCACAGCCGCGTGTCAGTTATAAAGGAAATAAACAGTTATAAACAATTATAAAGGAAGATGCTTCAATCCCGGTTTGTAGACGTTAAATCAGGTTTATTTTGTACATTAGCATAACAGATATCCACACAGCAGTGTAGATTAGCCTGTATCCTGTCACATTTGAGTGCAAAAACAGTGCAAAGCTAAGTATACTGATACAAATACTGATTAATAAAGTTCTTACTGTAGTATTTCTTACAAACTCTACGTGAGACCTTCTTCCTTTAAGTCTGTCTGTTGTCTGACGCAGCCGAGGGAAGAGATTAAAGCACGCGGGAAGGCATGTAGAAACAGTAGGCGAGAAAGAATCGTCTTAAAGGCGCAGTACGACAAAACCACCCCCTGGTGGAAATATGTATAAAACAGGATCTTGTAAAAAGTATAATGAAAAATCTGATGGGTGTTTTGAGCTGAAACTTTTCAGACACATTCTAGAGACGCAAAAGACTTATATTAAATCTGAAAAAAGGGGTAACCTAGGTGCCCTCTAACTAGTGTAATTAGGCAAGTCATTGTAGAACAGTAGTTTCTTCTGCAGACAGTCAAACATATTTTACTTAAAGGGGCTAATAAAATTGAGCTATTAAAATAGATTTCAAAATATTTAGATCTTTAAATATTTCAATATTAAAATAAAACAAATAAGCCTTTCTCCAGAAAAAAATATTATTAGAAATAATGTAAAAAATCCTCTGTTAAACATTATTTGGGAAATATTTATATATAAAAAAAATTTACAGAAGGGCGAATAATTTTGACTTCAACTGTATATCGTTTTGAATAATCGTGACTACAATTATGACCAAAATAATCGTGATTAGGATTTTTCCCCATAATCAAGCAGCCCTACCGTGTCTACCCCTGCCTGATCTCAACTTCTGACTGTTAGCCGCCTACCCCAACATTAGCCTGCCCTCTGATTTCCGACTGTTAACCACCTGCCCCGACATTAGCTTGCCTTTTCGAACTCTGCATTTGCTGTTTCCTGTTGTCTTCGCCACAATACCTATAGTGCATATTTGTATAGTATACATCGATTCATTCTTTTTCCTTTGGCTTAGTCTCTATTTCAGAGGTCGCCTCAGCGGAATGAACTGCCAACTATTCCAGCATATGTTTTAATCAGCGGATGCCCTTCCAGCTGCAACCCAGTACTAGGAAATACCCAAACACACTCTTACATTCACACACATACACTACGACCAATTTAGTTCATTTAATTCACCTATAGCAGTTTGGACTGTGAGGGAAACTGAACCACCCGGAGAAAACCCATGCCAACACGGGGAGAACATGCAAACTCCATAGAGAAATGAAAACTGGTCCAGCCGGGGCTCGAACCAGCGACTTTCTTGCTGTGAGAAGACAGTGCTAACCACTGAGCACCCATGCTGCCTATATTGTATACATTATAGCTATTTTGTAGTTTTAAATTACAAAAGCAACAGATAAACAATTAAATCACAAATAATAATCAAAGTAACATTAAAACAGAAACCGTGAAGAGCCCAAATAAAGCAAATAAATCATAAAAATACTCAGTCAAATGATCACAGAAAATGTTGAATATAATACTAAAAACTAAATTTTTTTATTGAAAAAAATACTAAAACTAATTAAAATGTAATTGAAAATAAAGAAAAATATTTACACGATGAATTGATTAATACGAAATATACAGAAACATTGAAAAAACAAACAAATACTAATAAAAAGTAAAACAAAAACATATAAGAATTAACACTAACCAATAAAAACAACAACTATAAAAGCAAATTAAATGACAAAACAAAAGTATTAAATAAGATTCAAATAATATAAAAAAATAATAATCATGCAATCTTTGAAAATAAATAAATAATATTAACCATATAAAACTGATTGATTAAAACATAAAACTGAAATAGAATACAATAAAAGTTGAACTGTGGGGGAAACCGGAGCACCCAGAGGAAACCCACGCCAACACGGGTAGAACATGCAAACTCCAAACAGAAATGCCAACTGACCCAGCCGGCACTCGGGCCAGCAACCTTCATGCTGTGAGGCGACAGTGCTAACCACCTAGCCACCTTGTCACCCAACAAAAACACAAAGCTCAAAATCATAAAAAAATATTTTCTAAATATTTATGATTAAAATATGACTTCAAACTACAATATTTATTATATATAAAAAAAAACTCCTGACTCCAGCATGTTCATCTGTGCTGAATTAATCTTGTATTAACCCTAACGTAAAGGTGATTTACGAACCTTTCTGTGTCTCAGCAGCACCTCTTCCTCTCGATTCTCCTCCTCAGTGATCAAACATCCATGAATCCGCTCGGGATGAGCTTCATTCAACAGCTCAGCTGAAGATTAAAAACATTTCTTTAAACCAAACAAACAAAATTTATAGACTGAATATAAAATGATGCCATGCTAGTGCAGAACAGACAAGCCTAAAAGGGAATTAAACTCAGTGTGAATGTTGATGTAAATTAACACAATATGAATCCGGATGTGAATAAACTGATTGTGAATGCAGATGTAAATAAACTGAATGTGAATGCAGATGTGAATAAGTGAGGTTTCACAAACTAAGCTTACTATAAACTAACTATAAACTAAGCTTACCCAAGCTTACTATAAATAGATTGTTTTCTCCCTACTGCTCTATCTTCATTTTGGAAGGATCCCCCTTTCCACCCAATCTCCTCCTTTTACTCCCTTTTCTAAGAGGGGGCTTTCGAGACCTACCTGATCTCGGATCCCCTTATATGCTTATTGACTGGACGGGAGCCTTGGGCTCAAGCATGTCCGAGCTCAGGGTTCTCTCCTGGGACACAGGAACTCTTGAAACTGAATGTGAATGCAGATGTGGATAAACTGAATGTGAATGTGAATTAATTGAATGTGAATCCAGATGTAAATTAACTGAATATGAATCCGGATGTGAATTAACTGAATGTGAATGCAGATGTGAATAAACTGAATGTGAATGTGAATTAATTGAATGTGAATCCAGATGTAAATTAACTGAATATGAATCCGGATGTGAATTAACTGAATGTGAATGCAGATGTGAATAAACTGAATGTGAATGTGAATTAATTGAATGTGAATCCAGATGTAAATTAACACAATATGAATCCGGATGTGAATTAACTGAATGTGAATGCAGATGTGAATAAACTGAATGTGAATGTGAATTAATTGAATGTGAATCCAGATGTAAATTAACACGATATGAATCCGGATGTGAATTAACTGAATGTGAATGCAGATGTGAATAAACTGAATGCGAATGTGAATTAACTGAATGTGAATCCAGATGTAAATTAACACAATATGAATCCGGATGTGAATTAACTGAATGTGAATGCAGATGTGAATAAACTGAATGTGAATGTGAATTAATTGAATGTGAATGCAGATGTAAATTAACTGAATATGAATCCGGATGTGAATTAACTGAATGTGAATGCAGATGTGAATAAACACAATATGGATCCGGATGTGAATTAACTGAATGTGAATGCAGATGTGAATAAACTGAATGTGAATTAATTGAATGTGAATGCAGATGTAAATTAACTGAATATGAATCCGGATGTGAATAAACTGAATGTTCAATTCAATTCAATTCAGCTTTATTTGTATAGCGCTTTTACAATGTAGATTGTGTCAAAGCAGCTTCACATAAATGGTCATAGTAACTGGAACAGTGTGGTTCAGTAACTGGAACAGTGTGGTTCAGGTTTTAGTGTTTAAGTTCAGTTCAGTTCAGTTTAGCTCAGTTCAGTGTGATTTAATCATTACTGAGAGTTCAAACACTGAAGAGCCAATTCATCGATGCGTAGCTCTACCAATCCTGAACCATGCGAGGCAGTGGCAACAGCGGAGAGGGAAAAAAAACTTCACCTGATGGGAGTGAAGAAAAAAAACATTGAGAGAACCAGACTCAGTTGGGCACGACCATTTTAATTTCTCCGCTGGCCAAAAGTCTTGTGCAGAACTTCATTCGCCGTGGTTTAGGCTGGAAGATAGCCTATGTGAATGAATGTGAATGCAGATGTGAATAAACTGAATGTGAATGTGAATTAATTGAATGTGAAACCAGATGTAAATTAACACAATATGAATCCGGATGTGAATTAACTGAATGTGAATGCAGATGTGAATAAACTGAATGTGAATGTGAATTAATTGAATGTGAATCCAGATGTAAATTAACACAATATGAATCCGGATGTGAATTAACTGAATGTGAATGCAGATGTGAATAAACTGAATGTGAATGTGAATTAATTGAATGTGAATGCAGATGTAAATTAACTGAATATGAATCCGGATGTGAATTAACTGAATGTGAATGCAGATGTGAATAAACTGAATGTGAATGTGAATTAATTGAATGTGAATGCAGATGTAAATTAACACAATATGAATCCGGATGTGAATTAACTGAATGTGAATGCAGATGTGAATAAACTGAATGTGAATGTGAATTAATTAAATGTGAATGCAGATGTAAATTAACACAATATGAATCCGGATGTGAATTAACTGAATGTGAATGCAGATGTGAATAAACTGAATGTGAATGTGAATTAATTGAATGTGAATGCAGATGTAAATTAACACAATATGAATCCGGATGTGAATTAAATGAATGTGAATGCAGATGCAAATTACCTGAATGTAAATGGAGCTGAATGTGAATGCAGATGTGAATACACTGAATGTGAATCAAGATGTGAATTAACACAATGTGAATCCAGAAGTGAATTAACTAAATGTGAATGCAGATGTACATTATCTGAATTTGAACGCAGCTGAATGTGATTGCAGATGTGAATTAACTGAATGTGAATGCAGTGTGAAATAACACAATGGGAATCCAGATGTGAATAAACACAATGTGAATCCAGATGTGAATAAATAGAATCTGAATGATGTGAATTAACTGAATATGAATGCAGATGTAAATTAACAATGTTAATCCAGATGTGAATTAATATTGTGAATCCAGATGTGAATTAATAGAATGTGAATTACTAGAATGTGAACGCAGATGTGAATTAAGCAAATGAGAAAGCAGATGTGATTTAACAGAATGTGAATTCAGATGCGAGTTAACTGAATGTAAATCCGGATGAGAGTTAACTGAATGTCAATTGACTGAATGTAAATACAGATGTAAATGAACTGAATATGAATGCGGATGTGAATTAACTGAGTGTGAATGCATATGTAAATTTACTGAATGTGAATACGGATGTAAATTAACTGAATATGAATGCGGATGTGAATTAACTGAATGTGAATGTGCATGTCGACTCTCACCGGTGTTTGTCTCATCCTCGTTCTCATCTTCAAACAGGTTTGTGGAGACGCTCGGCTCTCCGGCCTCCATGTGTTTCCTGAAGTCCTCCAGCTGTTCTGCGCACGTTAAAACATGGTTGACTTATCAAATATGCTTCAAACCTTTCTGCCTTAAACTATTTGTAAGGTATATATATATATGTCACTACTTTTTTCAACTTCAGGTTTTAGTCTTCTGTTCTTGATGAGGATTTTTCCTTTGAGGTCATTTGGAGACGGCAATGGACATCCAGGCTCCATCTTAGGCCAAACAAAAGAAACTAAAACTTCAAGCAATTGGTTTAAGCCCATTTAAAAAGTACACAACAGAAGATTGATTGAAACAAAGTAATTAAACACACCGGGAAATCCTCTAACGGCTGTTTCAAAAGCAAATCTCCAAAAATGTCTTCGCAGTAACGAGCCAGTTTATACTGCTGATGTTTCCTGAGGAAAAAAAACAGTGCATTTATTTAGTAATTATTTATTTTTCTGGTTTGTGTGAAAAAAGAAATGAATAAACAGTTTGATTTAAAGTTTATTTATAATGCCCTTTCAGTTGCAACCTAGTGTTGGGGCCCATACACACTCATTCAAACACACACACACATTTACTATGGACATTTTAGTTTAATTAGTTCAATTCACCTATACTGTATGTGTTTGGACTGTGGGGGAAACCGGAGCACCCGGAGGAAACCCATGCCAACATGGAGAGAACATGCAAACTTCACACAGAAATGCCAACTGGCCCAGCTGGGACTCGAACCAGCGACTTTCTTGCTGTGAAGCAACAGTGCTAACCACTGAGCCAGCGCGCTGCCATTATTTAATATACACAGCAAAAAATAAAAATAAAAAAAAATTGTTGAAACAAAGTTACTTTTCTTGTTATCTCAAATTACAGCACTTCACTCTAACTATTCACTGACTATACACATTTAAAGAAGTTGATCAATTTTACTAGGTTTTTTTTTTTTACTTTTGTGTTTTTTTATTTTCATTTAAATATGATCGTACAATCATGTTAGCTTATAAAACCGTTATGGAATTGACAGCTATTAAAGCTGCAGTATTAAAGTTTGACACCCAGTAGTTGAATTAGGTATTATAGTCCTGGATCAAAACAAACGCAGGGGCAGGTTACCAGATTGAGGAGCGAGTCTGGCTTGGCAATGGCACGCGATAGAAGGAATATTTACCATACTAAAAGCAGTTTTTGTTCTAACCAACACCCGAAATTTATATATTAGAAAACAGCTTCTATTTCTTTCATCTGAATAACAGGATAAACCGTGATCACCTCAGGTACACCTAATGCGGTTTATTCAGTGTTAAATGCTAATAATGCGAGTTTGAATGTCATTTTACATGACATTTATTGCCATACTACTGAAAGCAGCAACAGATAGTTCACCCCAGATCTGAAAACTAAATTAAACTGTTTGAAATTGAACTTCAGAACTGTGAAATAATGCCAACACATGATTCAGCATGTACATTTAATGATGTTCAAGAGATTTAATATGTATAAATTAGATTATAAACGTTACCATTTTATGAGTGAGTGCATATTCTGTGCTGCTGAATGGCTGTGTTTCCATTCCTGTCGTGTTTTGCCTGGTGCAAACAGCCAAATTGCTCATCATTGCAAATCTCGTCATGTAGTATGTTGATAGGAAACGGGGTTACAATGTAAACTGCTCACCTAATGTTTACATTCGTGATATTTATATTATTTACTAATTAATAACCACCTCTTATGGAACTGAATGCACATCTCATTTCAGAAGCTGCTACTGTCCACCAGAGGTCGCATTTTGGTCATGGACACATACTTTCAGAGCCTTTCTGAATGACTGAATGAATGAATGAAATACGTGATTTTCCAGCAAGGCAATCCGGAGTGCTGAAATATAATTGGCTAAACTGGCAGTGCAGGTTAAAATGACCAAAACAAAGACGAAACACATTTTCAAAGCAGAATATCTGACTTCAGCATTGTTTTTAAGATAAACAAGAATGTCCACTTAGGATGTTTCCGAAATATCTGCAAACATATTATGGTATTTTTATGCTTTAGAAGAGTCAAAATTTTACATACAGCACCTTTAAATTTATTCCCAAAAAAATAAAGATATCAGTTAATTTGTTAGTAAATGTTAGAAATGCAACATAATAATGTATATTAAATATATAATAGATAATATATGCAGCAAAATAAAAAAATTTATTTTCATTTTTTTTACTTTTCTCATTATCTCACGGAACCCCGGAAGGGACATAGTGGAGGAGAAAAAAATTGGCTGGGTGAAAAAAAAAAATGGGTGAAAGAAAAAAATGGGTGGGAGGAAAATATATATTTCTAGGTTTTTGCGTTCTCTCGCAAAGTTTTGCGTTCCCTCGCAAAGATGTTTTGCGTTCTCTCGCAAAACTGTTTCTCCACAAACACTTCCTGTTCACTTCACTCACGTAAACCCTCCCGTTTTTGCTGAAATTCTCCCATATTTCACTATTCTACCCCACTTTCTTTACATTACTGTGCGCTGATCGTCAACTTTCACTTTGCAACCTCTGAACCAGTGAATGCATGTTTAAGCGCTGACTGACAGACGCGCTCCATACAATAAACTGATCCCAGATCAGCGTCTGTCCGCGCCATTTAAAGGGACACTTCTGTTATCAAACAAGTGCGCAGCAAATGAATCTCATGTTTTGTTTAGTTTGATAACAGAGGTGTCACTGTAAGAATACACAGATCTATAATGAAAGCAGTCCATTACTTTAGAAACAGTTTGTGCTCATTTAAGAGAAAATAAGCTGTTTAAAATAAAACATGCAGGACGGAGATGTTTCATTTTATTCAGTGTATTTGTCTGTTTAAACATACACCCGCTCCTCTGTAAATGGCGTGAACAGACGCTGATCTAGGATCAGTTTATTGTACGAAGCGCGTCTGTCAGTCAGCGCTTATACATGCATTCACTGGTTCATAGGTAGCATACGCACAGTAATGTAAAGAAAGTGGGGTAGAATGGCAAAATACGGGAGAATTTCGGCAAAAACGGGAGGGTTTACGTGAGTGCAGTGAACAGGAAGTGTTTGTGGAGAAACAGTTTTGCGAGAGAACGCAAAACATCTTTGCGAGGGAATGCAAAACATCTTTGCGAGATAACGCAAAACATCTTTGCGAGGGAACGCAAAAAATATATATATATTAGAAATATATATTTAGAAATATATATTTTCCTCCCACCCATTTTTTTTCTTTCACCCATTATTTTTTTTTCACCCACCCATTTTTTTTCTCCCCCACTACGTCCCTTCCGGGGTTCCGTATTATCTCAACTTACATTAGTCAAATTAAAAACTAAACATAGCAAATTGTATTTTGTATAACAAAATCAATTTGTTAAAATATGATTAAAGGTGCTGTATGTAGGTTCCTGACTCCTCTAAAGCATAAAATAATATAATATGTTTGCAGATGTTTAAGAAACATGCTCAGTAAACATCTTGTTTATCTGAAAAACAATTCTAAAGTCAGACATTCTGCTTTGAAAACGTGTGTTACGTGCCGGATCGTCTGTCTTTGTTTTGGTCCGTTTAACTCACCCAATTAGCCAATAATATTTCAGCATCCCGGGTTGCCTTGGTGGAAAATGGCGTATTTCATTCATTTTGTAAGAAAGGCTCAAAAAGTGTGTGACTGCAACCAAAACGCGACCTCCGGTGGACAGTAGCAGACTCCAAAATGAGATGCCGATTTAAGGTTTCTCATGAGGTGGTTATTAATTAGCAAATAATATCAATATTAAGTATGTTTACATTAGGTGAGCAGGTTACATTGTACACCGTGTTCTAACAACACACTACGTGACGAGATTTGCAGTGATAAGCAACTGGGCTGTTTGCACAAGACGAAACACAACAGAAATGTTAATACATCTATTCAGAAGCACAGAATAGTGCACTCACTGCGCTCCAATGAAATGTTAAGGTTTATAACCTAATTACTGTGTATTAAACCTCTTTGACATTATTAAACGCAAATGCTAAATCAATGATGTGTTACAGTTCTAAAGTTCAGTTTCAAACAGTTTATTTTATCTTCAAGATCTGAGCTGAACTATCAATAAATGATATAATGGCAATAAATGTCATGTAAAATGGCATTCAAACTCACATTATTAACATTTAACACTGAACAAAGCACATGAGGTATACCTGAGCTGAACATTGTCAGTTATTCTTAAGAAGTAGAAGCCTTTTTAAAAATATATATTCAACCCGGGCTCATTGTGGAAGCGTAGCCCCACGGAGGTTTCTGCAGACCACGAAATACGTCCCGGGAGGTACGTATTCGAGCAGTTTTAGTTTTCACGGATCCGCAAGAGGCCGCTGTGCGCGCTTTTTCGCGTCTCGAACGGCTCTCGGGAGTGTGTGCCATTCGCGCCCTCGCTGTTCTCTCGTGAAAAGCCGCCGGATGCCGCTGTGGAGCAACCGTCCGTCCCACTGACTGGCTGAACAACTGAACGATCGACCGGGCGGCCTGCCAATCAGCTGACCCGGCCGCCCTCCTCTTCCTCCTCCTTCCCTAAACCCAAGCAACGGTTTGCAAAAGCCGTCCAGAAAAAAAAAGCAAAAGCCCTTGTCTTTGATTTTGACCGCGTTTTCAGATCTCGCCGCGTTCTCGCCCTTATTTTTTGGATTCTGTTTTTCATCTTACCTGATTCCTGGAACCGGTCTTCCCCGGACTCGATCCCCATCGTCTCCGTGGCCGGCTCCTCTCCGCCGCATAACGCACGAGCTAAGCGGACAAACTGGTTGCAGCGGGAAAGCCCTCCACACGGAGGCGAGCCGTCAGCCGGGGAGCGCGAAGAGGAGGAGCAGAAAGGCGTCACACCGTCCCGTAGCGTTCGCTCAAAAAAAAAAAAACTAGACGCGGCCATACGTACCTCCGGCCACGTAAATCGCGGTCTACAGAAACTGCCACGGGGCTACGTTTCCAGAATGAGCTTGAGTTGTATATATTTCAAGTATGGTTAGGACAAAAACTCTTTTTAATGTGGAAAACATTCCTTTTATTACTTGCCATTGCTTTTAGTTTGAAAACGGTTTAAATCAGCCTTAAATCAGCATTTAGGCTTAATAGTCAGGCACACTTGTGTCAATCTGACAACCTGTGCTTGCATGGACTCGTTAGAGGAGAAGCCGAGTGAAAATGTGTTTTGATCCAGGAATGCAATACCTAGTTCAATCACTGGGTGTCAAACTTACATACTGCACCTATAACTTGTTATAATATATAAATTAAAAATATATATTATCAGTAATAATGAATCTAAGGATAAACATACGTGCAGTGGTTTTCAAAGGACAGGATCACAGGATACTCTGATGTCAGGAAGGCGGTTTCTTTAATTCCCTGAATCACATCCTGCATAAAACATACTGTAAATGTCTCTTTCAGTCTAAACATTCACTAAAACAGCATAAACACAAACACATTTACTTGATCACCTCATGCCCCGGACAAACTGATAATATCAGTTATGTCTGCTATGTTTCCATCCAAAGTTGCGAATTTACTTTATGCACAAAATTAAAATATAGCATAAAGCACCTGCAAGAAAAACTTTGTCTATTCAGCATTTTGGAAGAGATATCCTAGAATGCACATAAAAATAGATGAGTGAACAAGGCTTTTGATGAAACGTTTACTGTACCTTGAATAGGACGTCTGTACACATGGCCTTGCCGTGGGTGATTATGGGCTCCTGATCTTCACCTTTTCCATCCCAGCAGTCCAACTCAACACACCTGACAACACAGTCAACAAGTCAAAGATAAACGTAAGATGACAAGCATTCTGTGCATACATTTTTGAATGTAACAGCTTATAATAAGGTTGTTTTAGCTATAATGGTGAAAAGAGTACTTAAAAAAAGACCTTTTAAAGGTTCTCAAGAGTAGTGAGTATAACACTGGGAAAGATTGATGCATTTACATGTAATTTGTGGATGTGTGTAAACCAAGCGGCAACCTCCCGCTCTCTCTCAGGAAGCCAATATGGAAGTAACTAAAACTGCAATTCATCCGAAATTCCGCTAGTCCTGGCCGCTCCTGGCTCCAAAACAGAGCAAATTTCAATTGATCCCACTGTTAGAAAGGCCAACTTTACAGCAGAAAAAAAGGTGTTTACAGCCTGGTACAAAAAATATTTTGGTTAATACAGCTAATATTACCCTTCATGACAACTGTGAGGGGGGTGAATTTTTTTATAACTCATCCGTTTCCTTTATATTAAGTTATATTAAGTTTGCATAATTAAGGGCGTGGCCACTTGAGTGACAGCTAGGTCTCGTTGGTCGCCAACACGTCACCTCAGCTGAATCCGGCAGATTAGCCACTGAACTCGGCATATTTATCGTATTTCTGTGATGTTTTATGTGGCTTTACACAGTCAACTGCCTTTTGGACTTGTTTCCTACAATTATTGGATGGCATGGAATGCTGAGAGCACTTAATTGAGCTCACAAACCATTCACGTGGCCTCCGTTTCCCATGTGAGTAAAGTTGTATACTTATATACCATCTCTATACATGTATTTGTTTTATTTAAGATCATTTATCGTTTAAATTTATATTTAGAGCTGTAATGCACTTCAGAATCTGACAAATTGATTAGCTGTAGGCTCTAGAACAGTCATCTGAAGCGTTGTCATACAGTGTTATGCTGGATTTCATCAATAGTCTTACATTAACTAACACAGACTATATCTGAAGTGTTTGGAAGTAATTCGCGTTTTCCTCCTGTTGAAAAACGTCATAAGAACAATGTTTAGTGGCTCAAAACACTTTATTGATATAGTATACAACCAAGCACAAGTCGTCAGAATACAAACGAGTCACAGGTGATAAAGTTTTAAGCATTTCTCCCAAAGCAAAGTGTGTCTGAACCAGGTCTAAGCTAAATGCTAGCAGGTGTCTGTAGCTCCGCTCACTCTCCGCCTCTTTGCCCTTGTTTGGTATCCCGCCGTGGGTGTGATGACGCGCGAACAAAATGGCGACGGTTGGCCGCGCCTACTTATGGCTTCTTTTGCGCTCTTTAGAAACCTATAGGTGACGTCACGGATACTACGTCCATATATTTTACAGTCTATGGTGTAAACGTAACATTCTGTAGTGCATTTAGGTATTGCTCAGCAGGCACACAACGTCATAAGACGTTAATATTAGGTTAGATTTAGGTTGTGATGTCAGGTCAAAATTTAATGTCTAGGTAGCTTCCAAGGACAACGTTATTTTGATGCCCAATAACAACATCAAATGACGTTGATATTTGGTTGATTTAGGTTGTGTTAGAAAGTAACCAAAATTAAATGTTTAGCCAACATCCTAAACAAACGTCAAATTGACATCAAATACTGAAATTTATTCAACAGCTATGGCAACCAAAATCCAACGTCTGATAGACGTCATATTGATAACATCCACACATTGTCAAGCTGTAACATCATTAGACATAGACATTTGGTTGCTTTTAGGTTGGACTTTGACGTCGTTGGCCTGACAATGGGGTATGATGTCAATCTGACGTCTTGTGTCTGCTGGGCGTGTAAGGCCATTTCGGTCATCATACATTAAACACCGTCATCTTCTCATCTGTGACATGCATCTCTGTGCAGTCTCTTGGTCAATACGTGTAAAGATTTTGCACGTCTTCTTGGACACATTTAATGCTTCCAAACAGTTTGCTGCAATTATAAATCGCCCATGTCTAGAAGTAGTTCATCATGATGCGATTTACCTTCTATGTAGGATTTGATTGGACAGGAATTACTGATTTTTCTAATCCAGATAGATAGGAAAAAATAAAGTTGCGACTGCAGGTTGAAGGAATGTAGTGGAGTAAAAGTACAGAAACTGCACTGAAATGTACTCAAGAGAAAGTAAAAGTATGGATTGTTAAAACTACTTAGTACAATTCCTGAGAGAAACTACTCAATTACAGTAATTTGAGAATTTGTAATTAGTGACTTTACACTACTGATTAGCTAATGTTAGTAAATACATTTACTAACCTGAACAAACAATGAGCAATACATTTATCACACAGTATTTGTTCATGTCAAGTAACTTGGTAACACTTTACTTTGATGGTCCTATTGAGTATTAGTAGAGTGTCTGCTTAATATCAGTTGATACTGCTCCTTCAACAGACATTTAACAGGGTATATGCCGAAGCATGCTACTGGGACTTTTAATTTGCCAGTAACCTGGGTTAAGCGCTTCCGGCGAACTGTGCCAATGCAAAAACCAGCACGTTTAAGGTCTGTTTTCTTTAAAAATCTGCGATCTCCACTGGCTGAGTGATATCTGATATAAAGTGGGTCTCAGATTGTACAAGAAGCCCTGCATTAAATTACATTTCCCCCCGCCATGTCTTTATAATATGAGCATTTATTTTAGCCCAGTATTTTCAATGGAGCTTCACCGCTAGCCCGCCAATTCTGACGGGCGCCTGCGAGTAAACGGCTTTTTGTCTCATTTTATGCTCGAGCAACTAAATGAATGCCAGAGTTTATTTAACTAAATGTATTTTAATGACATTACAACATCGATGCTGTAAAATTAACTGTATAAAATGGAAAAAAAGTTCACAATAACAGGTCACCGGAAGTTTATCAGAATGGGAAAAACACTAGCTCGGCATATACCCTACTGACTATAAGAAACTTTTCAAGTACATGTCAGCTTACACTAACCCTAACCCAACCTAACAGTCTACTGATAATCTAATGAGAATTATGCCTAGTTCACACTAGAGGATTTTAAGCATGATTTGAGCCCGATTTGGAAGTTAACGAGCTCGCCGACAGATCGGGCTGTGATCGGGAAGAAATCTGCGCGTGCACGGCGCTCGCAGCTCTTTATGTGTGAACTACTGAACAACGCATCAACGAGGCTCGCTGACGCGTCGCCGACACCTCGCAGACGGAAATCCAACATTTAACATGCTAAATATTCCGGAGCAGTCGGCCGACTCAACCCCACGTGTGGTCAGATGTAGTGACAAGCTGCAGCCAATGAGAGAGCATATCAGCATGAGCCGCGTGCCTGTGTGTTCAGGAGCTCAGCAGAAACATCTGTGATTGGTCAGAATGGGCATCGGTGCACTCGCTTCATTCTGCCTTAACACAGACATGAGAGTAGGATATATTAACAGTGGAACTAGAATTCTGTAACTATTAGAATTATACTGCTCATTCTGACCGTTCTCATATAAAACACCATACTGTCACAACATATTTACACTCAAAGCTATTATTGAGATATTAAAATTAAGCTTTGAATGTCTGGCATCATATTTAATGACACCCTTACCCTAAAAATATCATCTTTTTTTGTTAATACAGCCTATAAATATGTAGTTAAGATACTAGAACACGCAAAGGTCTTGGCTTTTATTTTTTTACTTTCAAACAGGATCTATTCGGCACAGAATATGCTGTTTTGAAAGATATCTGAAGTAAATTGATGTTTTTGCCATCAGAAAGTTTTGTTTATGTTAGCAGGAAATTGCTAGGCAAAAAAATGCACACATATTTAAAGTCACAGTGAAAAGTATTAGACATGCATGCAGTCATTTTGACCAATATGGTAATTTAAGGCAGAAATGCTCAGTTCTTTACTGTTTTGTAATAAAAAAAATAACAATGTCAGAAAGAAATACACTGATAGTTAGAAAACGGCAGGGTGTTATAAATATGTTAGTTTTATTTCAAAGAGTTATAAAATTACAAAAATTAAAAACTCTCTGTGTATCTATCCACTGGAACCTGCAGATGAGTGATTAATCCGCTGATAAATCAGCTGAATTGACAATGTTTTAAATGCTTTCTCCAAAGCTTGAAACACTGTCAGTGATGTAATGAGCACACAAGCAGCCAATAGTGTTCAGCTTTTTCTGACGACTCCTCCCTCAAAATTTCATTGGCTGTGGTTTGGTAGCTTGAATGAGCTGATGGGGAATGAGTTGTTGTCAGATCATGAAGTGTGTGACCCCCCTCTTGTGGATCATTCACAGAGTGTTGCATAGTGTGAACACCACAGAGATTAAAAGACACAAAGTCAAGTCATGTAGTGTGAACGGCACAGCGATCTGCTGATGTTTACAATCCTGTAGTGTGAACCAGGCTTTAGTTGCAATGTAACTTAACTTCAACAAACGGACCATCAAAATTAAGCGTGACCGGTAACTTTAGCTAATCAAAATAAAGTCATTCATTATTAGTTCATGTTCACTAATGATAACAAGCATGAAATTTGAATGTTAATAATGCATTAGTAAATGTTGAACTATGATTAATAAATGCTGTTCAAGTGTTGTTCATTATTAGTTCATGTTAGTAAATACATGAACTAACAATAACTAATGAAACCTTATTGTAAAATGTGACCTTTTTAAGTTTGATTTTGAAAAAGAAAATGAAAAATTACAGCAAAATATAAAAATTGTAAAATAGTTTGAACGTCAACAATTAATAAGATGCAATTTTAAAAATATGTAATTTATGTATTATAATAAATAAGTGCATGTAATAACATTAATCATAATTAAAATGTTATAAGAAATATGTATGGCGACACGGTGGCACAGGGGGTAGCACATTCACCAACAGCAAGAAGGTCGCTGGTAACTTTGAGCCTCGGCTGGGTCAGTTAGCATTTCTGTGTGGAGTTTGCATGTTCTCCCTGTGTTGGCGTGAGTTTCCTCCAGGTGCTCCGCTTTATCCCTCAAGTCCAAAGACATGCGGTACAGATTTGCAATTTTGTGTGCAATAATTGTCTGTGTATGTGTGTGAATGAGTTTGTATGGATGTTTCCCAGTGATGGGTTGCAGCTGGAAGGACATCCGCTGCTTAAAACATGTGCTGGATAAGTTGGCGGTTCATTCCGCTGTGGCGACCCCTGATTAATACATTTTCTGTAGAGAAACTTTGTTATTAAACACACGAGAAGAGTCCAATACTCATTAATTCACGTGCACTACAGTATTGCAATAAAACTGTAACACATTCTTGCTCATGTGCCGATTTTTTATCTAATTAACATCAAGTGATTGTATCACGCCATTAATCTGAAAGTCTTCCAGAATGAATGAAAGGATATTATTGGGAGAAATACAATAAACAGATTAAAATAAAGTAATGGAAATTAGTCCGTTTGTAATGCATTTTTCATAATTTAAAAAGGGCATTAACAACTAAACTCGTATTAATGTAATAATCTTTGTTTTTAAATAGATTTATTAATAAAAACTGAAGTATTTCCCATTAAAAAAATTATAATAAATAAAAAAATAATATTAATCTGATATAAGAATAAAGAATTTTCTGATACTATATAATGCTTTACATATTAATAGACATATAATCTAAGTTAAAGTATAATTATATAATAAGCACAATGACAAATGATCTCATAATAATGCAATATATATATATATATATATATATATATATATATATATATATATATATATATATATATATATAATTCCTTACATTTATATAGCGCTTTTCTGGGTACTCAAAGCGCTTTACACACAATGGGGGGAATCTCCTCATCCACCACCAGTGTGCTGGATCCACCTGGATGACGCAACGGCAGCCATTTTGCGCCAGACCACACACCACACACCAGCTGATTGGTGGAGAGGAGACAGCGATGAAGCCAATTGGAATATGGGGATGGTTAGGAGGCCATGATGGACAAAGGCCAGTGGGCAGATTTGGCCTGGATGCCGGGGTTAAACCCCTACTCTTTTCCAAGGACATCCTGGGATTTTTAACGACCACAGAGAGTCGGGACCTCGGTTTAACGTCTCATCCGAAAGATGGCGCTCACTGAGCAGTATAGCGTCCCCGTCACTATACTGGGGCATTAGGACCCACA
>NC_133192.1:4872500-4897500 GCF_049306965.1 Danio rerio
AGAAATGTCTTGAAAAATATCTAGTCAAATATTATTTACTGTCATCATGGCAAAGATAAAATAAATCAGTGACTAGAAATGAGTTATTAAAACTATTATCTTTAGAAATGTGCTAAAAAAAAGTTAAAAAGAAATTGGGGGAAAAATAAACAAGGGGTCTAATAATTTAGGGGGGAGCTAATAATTCTGACTTCAACTGTATGTGATATCATTTTCTAAATATCATATATCAAATATAAATAAACATGATGTATTATTGATATTCAGACAACTTGATTTAGTAATTTAGTAATAAATGCTTGATTTAGCAATTTTTAACAACTGTTTTATATACAGTTTTATACAAAAGTTTGGGCACCCCTGATCATTTTAATAATTGCAGCCATTTAAAAATCGGCAATTATTATTATTATTATTATTATTATTATTATTATTATTATTATTATTATTATTGTGCAGCTAGAGAAAATTTTTTGTATAAAACTGTATTTACATATATATATATATATATATATATATATATATATATATATATATATATATATATATATATATATATATATATATACACATATATATATATATATATATATATATATATATATATATATATATATATATATATATATATATATATATATACATATATATATATATATATATATATATATATATATATACATATATATATATATATATATATATATATATATATATATATATATAYATACAYATATATATATATATATATATATATATATATATATATATATATATATATATATATATATATATATATATATATACATCTTTGTATTAAATATTATTACTATTTACAATCATAAAATCCCTAAAATAAACATTTGTGGGAAAAGAGAAACAACCTCATAACACATTTTGAATCATAAAGCTTAAATTCTATTGCATTTTATTAACCATATATTAAATTCATATAAGTTAATAGGTTGCTTACAATTTCTTGAAAAGTACTTCAATGTCAGTTCTGGGACAGATTTTCTGCGTAAGGCTGTAGAACTTGTCAAAAGTGAAGATCTCGCGCTGGATTTCATCATTCTGTTAAAAGATGAACATGGTCTTATAATCTGAAACAAACCAGCTGGAACAGTTGCAGTTCATTAGCATAACATATTAGTATTGATTATAATCAGCGTAGCGTGCAGTCATATACTCAATACTGCATTGGCATGTGTGTAATTTGACAACATTAAGAGGCTATGGAACCACAAATGTAGCATAAAATCAATGCATAATGTTATGCTGTGCAGAATGCAGTGAATAACAGAATATTCATGCTAAAGGCAAACCAAAGAGAGAGCATACAGTTCTGCTCATGTTGGTTCATATCAATATCCCCATCCTGGATCTCAATGATGAAAGTACATGCAGTAAAAATGTACTGAACCTTTCCACTGGGTAAACCGAGATCCTTCAGCGCCTGGAAAATTCCCTTCTCTGTTTTGCCAGAGGCGAAGGTTCTTGTGATGCTGCAGAAATCAGACACATGCACTAGTTTTTAACACACGCACACACACATACAGATCAGTCTTTTACACGTGTGAATGAACGCCATTAGATCATATGTCAGTATGGATTATATTTATGGATTTCTTTATGTCAAATGCGTTTGTGTGGAATTGTGCTTGTGTATCTTTTGCTATATAACTGCATCAATATACATTATTATCAGTTATTATATTAATATATTTGCTCATTTAATTATTATTGTTGGAGTTACTGTACATATAACAATACAATATGTAAAATAAACTTGTAAAAAAGTATATACATGAGTGTGTGTGTGAGTGTGTGTGTGTGTGTGTGTGTGTACGTGTTTTTGTGACATATCAGGACACAAATCTGTATAATGACATGGGTATGACACAGGTATTACAAAAAGGAGGTGAAATATGAGGACATTGGTGACGTCCTCATTTCTCAAAATGCTTATAAATCCTACAGAATGAGTTTAATCAGAGAGTAAAGCTGCACACAATCTCCTGTGATGGTTGGGTTTAGGGGTGGGGTGGGGTGAGGGCAATATAATATACGGTTTGGGCTGCATAAAATGAATGGAAACCTATGTAATGTCCCCACTTTTCACAAAAACAAACATGTGTGTGTGTGTGTGTGTGTGTGTGTGTGTGTGTGTGTGTGTGTGTGTGTGTGTGTGTGTGTGTGTGTGTGTCTGTCTGTGTGGAAAGACATATATTAAATGCTGTTTTCTTAAAATACTATTTTCATGCAAGTCGGGTTGTGCAATATGACAATATACACTCACTGGCCACTTTATTAGGTACATCTTACTAGTACCGGATTGGACCCATTTTTGCCTTCAGAACTGCTTTGGATGGACGTGGTCAGCAGCAATACTCAGGTAGGCTGTGGCTTTAAGTTGGTACTAATGGACCCAAAATCCCCCACACCACTACACCACCACTGAACCGTTGATACAAGGCAGGATAGATACATGCTTTCATGTTGTTGAGGCCAAATTCTGACCCGACCATCTGAATGTGGCAGCAAAAATAGACTCATCAGACCAGATAACGTTTCTCCAATCTTCTATTGTCCAGTTTTGGTGAGCCTGTGTTAATTGTAGCCTCAGTATCCTGTTCTTAGCAGGAGTGGCACCCGGTGTGGTCTTCTGCTGCTGTAGCTCATCTTCCTGTTGTGTGTTCAGAGATGCTCTTCTGCAGACCTCGGTTGTATCGAATGCTTATTTGAGTTACTGTTGCCTTTCTATCAGCTGGAACCAGTCTGGCCATTCTCCTCTGACCTCTGACATCAACAAGGCATTTATTTGTGCCCACAGAACTGCCAATCACTGGATATTTTCTCTTTTTCAGACCATTCTCTATAAACCCTAGAGATGGTTGTGCATGAACATCCCAGTAGATCAGCAGTTTCTGAAATACTCAGACCAGCCCGTCTGGCACCAACAGCCATGCCACATTCAAAGTCACTTAAATCCCCTTTTTTTTCCCCTATTCTGATGCTCACTTTGAACTGCAGCAGATCGTCTTGGCGATGTCTACATGTCTAAATGCATTGAGTTGCTGCCATGTGATTGGCTGATGTAAAATTTGCGCTAACGAGCAGTTGGACAGGTGTACCTAATAAAGTGGCCGGTAAGTGTACATTGTAGTCTATCATTTCATATTTTACTCTATCGTTTATATCGTGGTGCTGTGAAACACATTGTTTGCTGTAATCCTTTTGCATAATTTAAATAAGCTCAATATTAGATAAAGACAGAAACATAAATAACGTGAAATCTTCATCATGTGAAATCCTGAGAGTCTTGAATTTTGCATTTTATTTAGCGATATTTTATGGTGGGCCTGTACTCATTCATTTTTGAAAAGCGATTTAGATTTCATTAATAGTTATTACATATTTCTACATTCTTAATTAAACATTTGCCCCAAAGTCCTAAAATATGATCATATATAAATTAATAGATCTAATTTACTCTAAACTAGTATACTTTAAAATGTAAACATAATATAACACTCATTCATTCATTTTCCTTCAGCCTAGTTCTTTTAATTATCAGGGATCGCCACAGTGGAATGAACCGCCAACTTATCCAGCATATGTTTTACACGGCAGATGCCCTTCCAGCTGCAACCCAGAACTAGGAAACATACACACTCATTCACAAACACACACAATCAAACACTACAGCCAATTTAGTTTACCCAATTCACCTATAGCGGATATGTTTGAACTTTGGGGGAAACCAGAGCACCCAACACGGGCAGAACATGCAAACTCCACACAGAAATGTCATCTCACCCAGCCGGGACTTAAACCCTCTTGTTGCAAGGCAGGGGTGTCAAACTCAATTCCTGGAGGGCCGAAGCCCTGCACAGTTTAGTTCCAACCCTGCTCCAACACACTTACCTGTAGGTTTCAAACAAGCCTGAAGGACTCAATTAGTTTGATCAGGTGTGTTTAATTAGGGTTGGAACTAAACTGTGCAGAGCTGCGGCCCTCCAGGAACTGAGTTTGACACCTGTGTTGTAAGGCAACAGTGCTAACCACTGAGCCATTATATCACCCATAATATAAAAATAAACAGTAATATAGTAATACTATGTATAATGTACATACATTATTAATTGGCTGAATGTACAGAAGAGGTATGTTACAGTGATATATATCATTATCAGGATATGAGATGACTTGTATTGTCATATGGCCCAGCCCTGCGTGCAGTAATAATACACTGAAAAAAAAGAAAAAAAAAAAACCTGGGTTCACCACAATCCATTTGAGTTGGGACAACATGAAGGAAAAAAGTATATGAACAGCTAGTGTGTCTTTCCATAGCGAGAAACTTCTGCTGAACGGTCAATGTGACTTTGTTTAATTTTACACGGTTCCTAACGCTGTGTTCACACCAGACGCGGAACGCACAGATAAATCGCGATATTTGCGAGTAAATAGCCGCGTGAACATTTGAGTTTACTCGCTTCATTCGTGCATTAAATCCGCTTCATTCGAGGGTCAAATTCACTTCAGAACAGACGCGGATTCGCGTGATGGGCAGGGCTTCTGTCTGCTCGGTGATTCTAGCTTCGTTGCTAAATGGCTAACATGGATTTGATTAAAAAAATAAGTGTTTATGTGCTTTATGAAGGCTGAAAAACAGTGTCGATACGTTTAGAGCCGTGTCTGAGTCCACTAGATCCTTTCAGAGGTGTAGCAGCTCTGTGAGCTCATAAAATCCACCAGAAACTGAACCTGAATGATTGAGGCTTTCAGCGGTGCATCTGACTGAGCCGAGCCCCAGTTTGAAGTACTGTTGTCGGTGTCGGCTGGAGGATTTCCCGTGGGACACCAACAACAGGCGATACGCCACAATCACACCCCCCACAAGAGTAAGCTCCTCATTGGTTAACGCGGCGTGAATGTTCGCTGAAGTTCAGATTTTTTAATTGAGCGATTTGCTCGTCAAACACGCAAAATGCTCAATTTATGCCGCGCCATTCGTGCGTATCACGCTGCAGGATGTCTATTTGCACGTTTGCATTGACTTAACATGTAAATCACTTGCGACTGACGCTTCTTCCGCCATCTGGTGTGAACACAGCATTAGGGTGTTTTCACACCTGCCTTACTTAGTTCGGTTGAATCGAACTAGACTTCGTTTTCCCTCTTGGTGAGGTTTGTTTGGCGGATCAAAAAAGCATATCGAGACCTCCTTAAAGAGGTGGTCTTGTCACGCTTTTTAACAAACCCTGGAGCAGTTAGTTTGTGGTGAGAATATGATCCGAACTATCTGCGGCCGCGCTTCATTCTCGAAATGTATAGTTTGTCTAAAGTGATGTATACAAACTATATAGTATACTATGAGCAGGAATACAATCAGTCAGCGCAGTCGTAGCTCCATTGTAGAAAGCGACATTTTGTTTCTGACGGTTTGTTTACTTGCGGGAGCTCCATTGGCATTTTCCTGCACGTTAATTCTGACCAATCAATAAGCAGTTTAGGAAATGCGTTTAATATCATCTGGCCAGATGATACGAGTGTAATTGAATGACATCCTGAATTAAGAATCAATCTCAATGCATTTAGAAGGTGTCAATAATAATAAAAAAACAATAACAATCTGTATTTAGTTACATTATTCATATTTAAATTATATTTATATATGAATATAACTGTACCTTTGTTGAATAATTATTAATAAAATTAATGTATAAAGTAAGAAAAAAAGCAACTAAATAAACTAAATATTTCAAAAAGTACCAGCATGCCGTTTCTCTTTAGTATCCTAACATTTTTATTCTAAGCAGCACAAACTACTGTCAAATCAGCTTTGCTGTGCTGACGCATCTTTACACAAGTGTGATTTTGTTTTAATCTATTAAACATAATGACATTCAGATTATTAGCAAGTGCATTACAAATGTGTTTCTCAATGTCATGAATAATATTCATTGCAAAACATACCAAGGTGTGATCTAGTAATGTGCAAGTGGCATCTAGCAAATAACACAAGGGTGTAAAAACCTTGCCGTGCATTGATAAAAATGCTGAGATCACCTTCTGACGGGTATTTGTTCATTCACGTTGGTTAAAAATGACAACCGCATCCAACTGCAGAAAAGAAATCATAATATGAGTGAAGAAGAAAAAAGCAGCGAGTCCACCTAAAACATTTGCTGTCTATAGTAGAAATAACACATGTTGTCTAATGCTCAGGGTTCATACAGGTGCATCCTTGAAAATGTGCAGTCCAGGATTGAAAAGTACTTTGATTTTAGCTTAAATCTACTTGAAAATTTCATTGTTGCTGTCAGATTAGTTTTTTAAATAGGTATTAGTAAGTAATTCAAAATAAAAACTCGATATTTTTTGCTTTTGCATAAAAACTAAAATCTCTGAGGTCTCTGATGCGTCTTTAGCGTGATTTTTTATTTATTTTGTTGCTTAAACTTGTTATTTTTGGCTTAAACTTTGCTTAAAAAGAGGGAGAATACAAAATGCATGAAGAATATCGCTTAATGAGTGAACAATGCATCCAATTAGAATAAATATAAATTTAAAATGATTGAAGATGTGAGCAAATGACATTTAAAAGAGTAAATGACAGTAACCCAATATTGGGCTATAGTAGCAAACATCATTGTTGTTCCTTATAGTATACTGTAGCATTCAAATAAGTATCTGGTATAATGTGATGAACTATTGATATGTGTGCAAATATGTAATTTGACACTTTGAAAATGCACCTAGAAAGGGTTTGAAAAGTGCTTATATTTGACTTTGGAAAAGGTTTATATTTACCTTTCTACTTTGAATCCCTCTCTAATGTCTTGCCTTACAGATATTTTTAATAAGTGCTTTACTGTAAAACACAAATTTGGCTTATTTTACAAACTTAATAATGAGAAAAAATTATTTATGAGTGGCACATAAGCTTCTGTTGTTAACTAATCTGAAAAAGGGCTCCTGGCTGAATATTTCCTTGGATATATGACATAAAAATTTTAAATAAAACATTTCCATATGGAGGCTGAGAGAGATTAAAGTGCTGGAAAAAAAAACACATGCAAATAGAAAAACACCAGGAATAGTTCACACAAAAACATAAGATTTCTTGTTATCTTACTGACCCACAGGTCATCCAAGAGGTATGTGATTTTTTTTCTTCAGTAGAAAACTGAAGAGGATTTTGAGTTGAATCTGTGATTCTTGGTGATTGATATAATATCTCCAATCTGTCTCCAGTTTTAAATCCCAGGTTAAAACCTTTCTGTTCAGAATTTATACTAATAGAGATTTTCTGTATTAATACTATGTTTGATTACTCTTCTGTTTTGTTTTTAATAATGTGCCTGTGACATACTGTAAGGTGTCCTTGAGTGCTTTGAAAGGCGCCTATAAAAGGTATTATTATCATTATAATGGTAGTGAATGGTGACAGGTTCATTCACTCATTCATTCATTCATTCATTCATTCATTCATTCATTTTCTTTTTATCTCAGTCTTTATCTTTTTACTCTCTCACTTTATAATCTGGGGTCACCACAGCGGAATGAACCGCCAACTTATCCAGCAAGTTTTTTACGCAGCAGATACCCTTCCAGCCGCAACCCATCTCTGGGAAACATCCAAACACACTTACTCACACTCATACACTACAGACAATTTAGGCCACCCAATTGGTGACAGGTTTATTGGATTAAAAATAAACAGATAAAAATGAGTCCAAATCAGCAAAACGATCACTCTGTGTAAGAGATGAAACATTATTTACAGCATTATTAGTTTTAATCCACAGCCTGGTCTTGGCTTATGTGTGAATGTAGTCGGATTGCTTTTGGTGACAAATGCGCAAGGGTGCTTGCTTGGCAATTGTATGTTGCAAAATATAGTTCAATTTCTTATACAGAGTGTTCTTTTCGCTTCACTAGATCTCAAGGCTGATTTATACTTGTGCATTGTGTCAAGGCTCTTCTGGAACTGGTGCCTTCATACCTATGTTTCCTTCTCCTTAAGTCTAAAAGACAGTATGCCCTACGCTCAAGTGAATCTTATCATTTAACTGTTCCCCGGGTTCGAACTGAAATAGGGAAGTGAGCCTTTAGTCATGCCACCCCCTCAACCTGGAATACTCTTCAGTCTGAACTAAAGATATCTGAGCTCTTCCCAATGACATCGTTTCGCTCTATCTTTTTTTAACAAACAACAACAGTCCATTTCTCAATGTATGTGTTTTTAATGTATTGAAATGTGGTAAAGCTGGAAAACTGAACTGTATATTTATATTCTATTAATTTTCTATTTATTAATATTATTATTACATTTTTTTGTAAATCGTGTGTTGCAGACCTCTTGGCCAGGTCACCTTTGTAAATGAGATCTTGATCTCTATGGGTTTTTTTTTATCTGGTTAAATAAAGAAACATATATTGTGTGATCGGCGTGACCCAAGGTGCCTGCCTTGCGTGTAGCCATGCATTTATTCTTCTGTGCGCTGTTTGGGCCCTATCATACACCCGGCGCAATGTGGCGCAAGGCACAATAGTTGTTTGCTAGTTTCAGCTTGGCACAAGAGTCGTTTTGACGTTGTGCACCACGCTGTTTAAATAGCAAATGCATTTGCGCTCATATGTGCGCATATAGGCGTCCTGGTCTAAAAAGGGAGGCGTGTTGAGGCGCATTGTTGGCGCATTGCTATTTTGGGAAACTATAATAGATTTTTCAATAGACCAAAACAAAGCCGGTCTATTGTCCAGCGCAGAGCAAGTTAGTTATGCGCCTCGCTCACACATACGCAAATATCTTTACAAATGAAAAAGAATTTAAATATTAAGGAAATATATAGGATATAAATATAAAGGATTAAAATATTACAAAACATAATATTTTCTAGCCTACATAAATATAAAAGCCACTGCCTTCATGCCTTCTTCATCTCGGGGGGCTTTATCAGTTCATTCAATTTGCTTTGGTATAAAGTTATCATTATTAGCAGTTTTGTTTATTATATCCATATTTATATTTGTTTTATTAAAAACAAGCTTAGATTTGTCCACCTGCAGGTTTTAGACCATAAGGGGCACAGCATGTGTTTTAGGATATAACTCAGGTTTTTGACCACACTTGGTTATTATTGTTCATTTATTAGTTTGCAGGAAATTAGAACTGAATTTAGAAATAGTTTTGAAACAAATATTTGCGCTTAACAAACGAAAATAATTATTTATAGGCTAATTGATGTCTGTGCGTAAAGGTTTTTCTATCCACTAGAGTGAAAGTGAAAGTAGATAATGAGAGGCCTTATCTCTCACTCTCGCGCTGCAGATGCTCTGTTTAACTGTTTTCTTGCTAGTGAAATGCTCAGTTTTTCCACTTACAAAGTGGTCATGTAAATAGCATAAACTGTAAAATATATGGACGTAGTGTCCGTGACGTCACCCATAGGTTTCTGAAGAGCGCAAAAGAAGCCACAAGTAGGCGCGGCCAACCGTCGCCATTTTGTTCGCGCGTCATCACACCCACGGCGGGATACCAAACAAGGGCAAAGAGGCGGAGAGTGAGCGGAGCTACAGACACCTGTTAGCATTTAGCTTGGACCTGGTTCAGACACACTTTACTTTGGGAGAAACGCTTAATACTTTATCACCTGTGACTCGTTTGTATTCTGTCCACTTGTGCTTTGTTGTACACTATATCAATAAAGTGTTTAGACTTTTAAAAACACTGCTGTAATACATTGAGCCACTAAACATTGTTCTTATGACGTTTCTCAACAGGAGGAAAACGCGAATTACTTCCAAACTCTTCATATATAGTCTGTGTTAGTTAATGTAAGACTATTGATGAAATCCAGCATAACACTGTATGACAACACTTCAGATAACTGTTCTAGAGCCTACAGCTAATCAATTTGTCAGATTCTGAAGTGCATTAAAGCTCTAAATATAAATATAAACGATAAATGATTTTAAATAAAACAAATACATGTATAGAGATGGTATATAAGTATATAACTTTACTCACATGGGAAACGGAGGCCACGTGAATGGTTTGTGAGCACAATTAAGTTCACTCAGCATGCCATGCCATCTAATAATTGTAGGAAACAAGTCCAAAAGGCAGTTGAGTGTGTAAAGCCATATAAAACAACACAGAAATACGATAAATATGCCGAGTTCAGTGGCTAATCTGCAGGATTCAGCTGAGGTGACGTGATGGCGACCAACGAGACCTAGCTGTCACTCAAGTGGCCACGCCCTTAATTATGCAAACTTAATATAACTTAATATAAAGGAAACGGATGAGTTATAAAAAAATTCACCCCCCTAACAGTTGTCATGAAGGGTAATATTAGCCGTATTAACCAAAATCTTTTTTTGTACCAGGCTGTAAACACCTTTTTTTCTGCTGTAAAGTTGGCCATTCTAACAGTGGGATCAATTGAAATTTGCTCTGTTTTGGAGCCAGGAGCGGCCAGGACTAGCGGAATTTCGGATGAATTGCAGTTTTAGTTACTTCCGTATTGGCTTCCTGAGGGAGAGCGGGAGGTTGCCGCTTAGTAAATAGCAAATGCACTTATGGCGTGACGCAACTGGCTCTTAAAAGCAATGGGAGATGAGATTCTGATTGGTTTATTCTCAAAACACACCTATAACTCATTAAGAAAATAATATAATAAATTTATAAAATAATAAATAAATTTCTTCGCGGGTGTTTTGTTTTTTCTGAATGCTACCTTAATGTACAAGTAGCTAAACTGGCTCATTCAGAGGTGGGAATTGGCAGTCAACCAGTTTCCATCTGGAGCTCCCTCACGGGAATCCACACTCGTAAACCCTCACTCCATCGGTCTCACGGCTCTCAGCACCGCCCACACTCGTCACAGCTACCAAGCCGACTAATCAAAGAGCTCGCGCTATGCGATGTTGCAATGTGTAGTTACATTTTTGGATAGGTGAAGCGAAGGATGCGCTTGACCATGCGCTTGCCATGGCTATTGATTTGGGCCCAATTGTATGTTTTTATTTTGAATCTAATAAATCTGTCACCATTCACTACCATCATATCAATCACCAAGCACCAAGGATTCAGCTCAAAAAGTTCTTTAATGTTGTACTAAAGGAATAAAAAGTAACCTGTTGGTGAGTTAATTAACATGAGTAAATTAACAGGATTTTAATTTTAATAAACTCCTTTAAGAAAACATCTATATTGTTTTGACAGCACAAGTGTTGCAAATCCTCACAACACAAAAACAAAAAGAAACTGCGCCACAAATCCTCACAACACAAAAACAAAAAGAAACTGCGCCACAAATCCTCACAGCACATGCACATTTTGGAATAAATTACAAGTCGACTGAAGTTGTATTTTGTTGTCCTTTCACCATTAGCCTACACACCTAGCCGACCTAAATAATTGTTTAAATATTTTTCTTTTCTGCAATTTCTTTGTCACCTTGTTGTAATAATTAATGACGCATGTGAGACTCACTGTTTTCTCAGGCAGGTCATCGGACACACATTATTCGCTCTGGTGTTCTGAATCAATGAGCGCAAGCCGTCTGTCCACTCCTGCAAACATCCATAAGACACGAGGGTATGACTTCAGATGTCATGTAAACATATAAACAAGTAATAAGCTAGTATACAGATAGATTTCTGTTCACAAAGACAAACCAATTCAAACCTTGTCGAGCAAAAAAATACTAATAATAAAAAATGAAATATATTTATTTTACCCCTCCCCACCTCACCCCCCTTGGCATTTTGATACAGTCCGGTCCCCATGCGAACATGCAACCATCTTCATACCCACACCCTGCTCTTCAGTTCGCATGCACCTGTGTTGGCAGGTATGATATGAGAGCTATGCACTATTCATCAAGGATCTCCTGCTGGATCTAATCTCCCTTTATTCAACTTGTTGTCTATATTTAACAACATATTACCCGATTTTGGTCTTTTGAATCTATTACTTGTTCTCAGGTAATGTATTGGCTGTATTATTGTAACCGCGTACACTAATTCTGCATAGCTGACTGATTGATTGCCTTTATTTCCTACATTGCATAAACTTGATGGATGTTATACTTTTATAATGGCCATTATTGATTAATAAAACCGATATTTCAGTGAAAGAGAGGGTATGTTTCATCTTTTCAGTGAAAATGAAAGGAGGCAGTTCTGTTATAGGCTTCGTTTTGTTATAAATATGCATGAAGATGACGCTCATATAAATATGCAGCTACACGATGCCTCAACCTTTTTGGTGTCTGTTATGTTGCTGATATCAAAATGTAAATAGGTAGTTGCTTATATCATGTTTTCAGTTTATTGTTAAGAAAGTCAGACTTGTTTTCAGTGCATGTTGGACTCCGGCAGGGCTGCCCCTTGTCACCAGTTCTGTTCATAATTTTTATAGACAGAATTTCAAGGCGCAGCCTTAGGCTGGAGGGGGTCCGGTTCGGAGACCACAGGATTTCATCTCTGTTATTCGCAGATGATGTTGTTCTGTTGGCTTCATCAAACATGGACCTTCAGCATGCACTGGGGCGGTTTGCTGACGACTGTGATGCGGCTGGGATAAGAATCAGCACCTCCAAGTCTGAGGCCATGGTGCTCCACCGGGAAAAGAGGGTTTGCCATCTCCAGGTTGGAAGAAAAGTCCATACCCCAGGTGGAGGAGTTCAAGTATATTGGGGTTTTGTTCATGAGTGAGGGAAGGATGGAGCGTGAGATTGACAGGTGGAATAGTGCAGCGGCAGCAGTAATGCGGTCGATGTACCGGTCCATTGAGGTGAAGAAGGAGCTGAGCCGAAAGGCAAAGCTCTCGATTTACCGGTCAATCTACGTTCCTACTCTCACCTATGGTCATGAGCTTTGGATCATGACCGAAAGGACAAGATCTCAGATACAAGCGGCCGAAATGAGTTTCCTTCGAAGGGTGGCAGAGCGCACTTTTATGAGGAGCTCTGACACCCGGGAGGAGCTCTGAGTAGAGAGAAGTCAGCTGAGGTAGCTCAAGCATCTGTTTCGGATGCCTCCAAGACGCCTACCTAGGGAGGGGTTCCAGGCATGTCCCACTGGGAAGACCCAGGACATGCTGGAGGGACCATGTCTCTCGGCTGGCCTGGGAACGCCACGGGATCCCCCCGGAGGAGCTGGAGGACGTGTCTAGGAAGAGGGAAGCCTAGGGTTCTCTCCTAAGCCTGTTGCCCCACGATCCAGTCACGGAAAAGCGGCAAAAGATGAATGAATGAATGATGGATGTTAAGAAAGTGAAACAACGTAGTCAGTGTGGTGTGAAAGATGTTATACAGTACACTGTTCCCTTTGAAGATTTACCCGATGTGTCCACTGGAGTTTGTTTTCATATCAAACTTGTGAAGTCTGAGCTTACAAGGAGAGGATGCAAGACTGAACTGTGTGCAGGCTATTTAATATTGAGGAAAAAGCCCCAATCAGAGAGGAGATGGTCAGCAGCCCCGACTCCATTTTCAGATGTCTCCATTTTCCCCATCCAAATTGAGATGGAGCAGCAGCGTTTTCAAACTAAAACGGCCTCTTCAGCATTTCCAAAACGCTCCGCTTTCGGCGCTCAAAAACTCCAGCGTAGTGTAAACGGATGGCGTAACCGTAGCAAAACTTATGCGTTTTAAAATTAAAATGTATTCGCGTAAACGGGGCCTTAGGAATCAAACCCACAACTTAGCATTGCATCTGTGCATATACTCACGGTATCAGCTTCATTTATAATGATGTTTTGGAGCTTTTACAGAGCCTGCAACTCGTTTCACTCTATAAAAAAAGGCTTATTCACCCTGAAAGAAAGTAGATAAGTAAATAATAACAGAAGGTTTATTATTGAGTGAACTAACCCTTCAAGATGAAACACTGAGTATAAACCCATAAAACTAATGGAGACAGAACAGTTGCATGATTGATTGATTCAGTGGAAGGTTTGCTGTAAACATG
Source organism: Danio rerio (assembly GCF_049306965.1). Classification (NCBI taxonomy): domain Eukaryota; kingdom Metazoa; phylum Chordata; class Actinopteri; order Cypriniformes; family Danionidae; genus Danio; species Danio rerio. Next base: position 4,886,496 of record NC_133192.1, read on the forward strand.
TTATTCTTTGTCAGTCTTTTATGAGGGTCTATTTTTACAAAAGATTCCGGGACATAAAAGATGCCACTTCTAATGCTCTCCTAATGCAAACACTCCTGCTTCCCGGAAATCTAATAATGAATCAAGCACATGTTTCAGACAAAACAAGGGGGCTGAGACCAGCTGAGAGCCCCCAAACAGCATCTGTGTGCAAGTTCAACACAAGTGCACACGTCCCCGGGGTCACCAACGGGCCCTCGAGATGAGTACAAGACATAAGCAGGAACACATATATATATACGCACACATGCACTCACACATACACGCATATATACACATGCATACACAAACATACATACACATGCATGCGCTGAGCGCTCACACAAACGCATACAGTACATGCAGACACAAACATACATACACACCAACCAACACCACGCAAACATGCTCACACTCACACAAACAAACAAACACATGCACACACACACAAACAGATGTCAGAAGCTTAAATTAGATGGGAGTTTGATGAACTTCCTTCAGCTTAAATGTTTTGGGGAAATGTTGAATCTTCGGTCAGTTTAACAAACTTTTTTGTTTACATTTTACATTTCTGTTAAATTAGTTAATGTGTGTATTAACATCTATCAACAAAAAATAAATTGCACAGCATTTATTAAACAATATTAATTTAAACATGCCTGAAAACATGCCATCTACATATATATATATATATATATATATATATATATATATATATATATATATATATATATATATATATATATATATATATATATATATATATATATATATATATATATATATATATATATTTATACAGTATATATATATATATATATATATATATATATATATATATATATATATATATATATATATATATATACAGTATATATTTTTTTTGAAAATGAATATTTTTTATCCATTTCTCAGTGAATTTGGGTAATATATATTGGTGCATTTAAAGAAAACATATTTATTAAACAGATATATTTATTAAATTGATGTAAAATATTGAAAAAAATTACAAACTACAACATTTCAACAAAAGTTTATATATTTTTTTTGTTTCTCTCGACTTTTGCTATTTTGAAAAAAAATATCTGTATTATTTTCACATAACATATAAAGTTGGGCTACTAATTTTATAACCATTATTGAAAGGTGTTTTGTTAGATTAGTTTAAGATTTTGCTTCAGTACTGACTAAACTAATGTATATGCACAACTATAATATTGTAAATCTTCCTATAGAAAATATTAAATAAGAGATTTGTGGGAAGTTGAAGTCAGAATTATTACCCCCCCTGAATTATTTGACCACTTATTTATTTTTTCTCCAATTTCTGTTTAACGGTAAGAAGATTTTTTCAGCATATTTCTAATCATAATAGTTTTAATAACTCATTTCTAATAACTGATTTATTTTATCTTTGCCATGATGACAGTAAATAATATTTGACTAGATATTGTTCAAGACACTTCTATACAGTTTAAAGTGACATTTAAAGGCTTAACTAGGTTAATTAGTTTACTTAGGCAAGTTAGGGTAATTAGGCAAGTTATTGTAACAGTGGTTTGCTCTGTAGACTATCAGAAAAAATATTGCTAAAATGGGCTAATAAATTTTTTCCCTAAAAAGGTGTTTAAAAAGTTTAAAACTGCTTTTATTCTAGCCGAAATCAAAAAACAAATAAGACTTTCTCCAGTAGAAAGAATATTCTCAGACATACTGTGAAAATGTCCTTGCTCTGTTAAACATAATTTAGAAAATATTTAAAAAAGAAGAGGAAAATAATTTGAAGAGGGCTAATAATTTTGATTTCAACTGTATATGTATATATATTTCTTTTTATGCAACAGTTCTGTCTGGTTCTCGAATCTGATTGGCTGATAGCCATGTAATATTCTGCAATATCAGCACTCGTACAGCCTCACCATTCTGTATTACTTCACCCGTATAGAGTGACAGCAGATCAATAAACACACTACAGTTTGACAAATATTGCTGCTGTTGGGCAACATAATGCTCTGTTTAGATAATAATAATAATAATAAACTATTTTTAAATAGCACCTTTAAAAATAACATCTCCATATAAAATGTGCAGCAGTAAAAGACACATACCAGGATGAATGCAAAAAAGTAATGATACAAATAATTAAAAACTCGTTGCATAATAATAATAGTAATAAAATCTAATACAAATCTAATAAAATCAAATGTAAGCTACCTTACAAAAGTAAGTTTTAAGAGATGATTTATAAATACTAAGGGATTCAGCATTGCGAATATCAGAGGGTAAAGATTTCCAAAATCAAGGTGCCAATAAAGACAATGCCCAGTCTACCAGAGATTTAGCCGCGTCGACTAAACAGTTAAATGACCAGAATCAAACAAGCGTAAAGCATGTTTATTTTTGCTTTCACATGCATATCTTTGAATGTATGCATTCTTGTGTTTTTAAATTAATATTATTAATATTACCCAAGTAAGAAAATGCATATATATTTATGTGTGTGTATGTATGTTTGTGTGTGCATGTACAGTTGAAGTCAGAATTATTAGCTCCCTTTGAATTTTTTTTCTTTTTTAAATATTTCCCAAATCATGTTTAACAGGGCAAGGAAATTTTCACAGCATGTCTGATAATATTTTGTCTTCTAGAGAAAGTCTTATTTGTTTTATTTCAGCTAGAATAAAAGCAGCTATTAATTTTTTAAACACCATTTTAAAGTTAATATTATTAGCCCCTTTAAGTAGTTGTTTTTTTTCTGATAGTCTACAGAACAAAACATCGTTATACAATAACTTGCCTAATTACCTTAACCTACCTAGGTAAACTAATTAACCTAGTTAAGCCTTTAAAGCTGTATAGAAGTGTCTTGAAAAATATCTAGTCAAATATTACTTACTGTCATCATAGCAAAGATAAAATAAACCAGTTATTAGAAATGAGTTATTAAAACCATTATGTTTAGAAATGTGTTGAAGAAATCTGCTCTCCACTAAACAGAAATTGGGGAAAAAAAATAAACAGAGGGGGGCTTATAATTCTGACTTCAACTGTACATGTATACTCGTACGTATGCATGTGTGTGTGCATGTTTGTGCATTTGTGGTGTTAAATTCTAAGCCCATTTAAGACCAATAAAATGTATAGTTTATAGTTATACAACAAAACTGCATATTTAAAAAAAACTAAACAAAATATAACATATAACAAAAAAAAAAAAAACTCTTTGAACGAACAGATTAATCAAAAGCAATGATGGTTGCACGTTTTCCTCCAGAGCTCTGAGAATGGCAGTGTTACCTTAGCAGTTGTGGGGTTTTGTGTGACCATGTACATGAAGCTCAGGTTGACCAGATCTGTGCCGCTGCATATGCAAATGATTCTGTCCTCCAGGTTACTTTCACACTTTCCTGAAGCCTCCAGTGCACAGAGAACCTTTGGGTCCTGCGGAAACACAAATACATGCCCTCAAATCAATCACAAACACAACTGATATTACTAATGTGCAGTTTTGCTTGATGTACAAAACAAGATATGCAACACAAACATGCTGGAATTCAATATGAATAATATAAGACATGCACTTATTATAATGTTTATTTATTTATTGATTTTTTTTTTTATTATTTATTTGTGTGCTAGGAAAACATTAAATCACAATTAATCTCATCCAAAATAAAAGTTTGTTTTGACATAACACACACACACACACATGTATACAGTGCATGCGGAAAGTGTTGATAGCGCTTCACCTTTTCCACTTTTTTATGTTAACGCCTTATTCAGAAATGGATTCAATTCATTTATTTCCTCAAATTTCTACACACAATACCTCATAATGACAATATAAAAAAAGAGTTTTTGAAATTGCTGCAAATTTATTAAAAATAAAAAAGCTGAAAAATCACATGTACATCAGTATTCACAGCCTTTGCCGTGAAGCTAACACCATCCCTACAGTGAAGCATGGTGGTGGCTGCATCATGCTGTGGGGATGTGTTTCAGCAGCAGGAACTGGAAGACTAGTCAGGATAGAGGGAAAGATGAATGCAGCAATGTACAGAGACATCCTGAATGAAAACCTGCTTCGGAGTGCTCTTGACCTCAGACAGGGGTGACGGTTCATCTTCCAGCAGGACAATGACCCAAAGCACACCGCCAAAATATCAATGGAGTGGCTTCACACAACTCTGTGAATGTTCTTGAGTGGCCCAGCCAGAGTCCAGGCCTAAATCCTATTGAGCATCTCTGGAAAGATCTGGCTGTACACCATCGCTTCCCTTCAACCTGATAGAGCTTAAAAGGTACTGCAAAGAGGAATGGGCATACATTCCCAAAGACAGGTGTGCTACGCTTGTGGCTGGTATCTCATCTGTAATCATTAGTAAGCCAATCAGATTATTCCAAACCTACAATAAATAGCCCGTCTAGCATTATTCCTTTATCTTCGTTTTGGAATAATCTCCCCATCCACCCTATCTCCCCCTTTTCCTCCTTTACCAGGGGGAGCTCTTGAGAACTACCTGATGTTGGACCCCCTGACCAGGCGGGAGCCCTGGGCTCAATTATCTCCGAGCTCAGGGTTCTCTCAGCATGCCAAACCTGCTGTTATTATGAAGCATGTGAACTCTTGAAATATAAATACTTTTGCAAATATATGCATGCATGTGTGTACTTTTTTTTATACATAATAAATATACAAAGTACACATAAGTTTTTGCCCAGCACTAATTCCTTCCTTCCTTCCTTCTTTTCTTCCTTCTTTTCTTCCTTCCTTCCTTCCTTCCTTCCTTCCTTCCTTCCTTCCTTCATTCATTCATTCAATCATTAATTCGTCTTTAATGTCTTAATATTAGGTAAGTAAATTAAAGTTTGATGTTATTTTACCTTTAGTGCACTGGCATCACGTATACTGTTGATCAGCGAAAACTCCAAAACTTGACCCTCCTAGGAAAAAGATATGATGCCAATCACGATTATAATGAACAGAGCTGTGGAACATTTCACTTTTGCAGATGCATCACAGTGCTAATGTAAAAACATTGCATACAATCAAATCATATTTTTTGGATGGCTAGATGGATGGATTAATATAACTGAGTCTGCCTATAATACATAGTAATATGATTTGAAGTACCTATATTTTATTATATTTTTTATTCTTCAATGATTTTTTTTATTTGATTTCTAGCCACTTTCAGGTTCCTCTTGGTTCTATATTTATGGTTGTTTTATGTGAATGTATATTTTAGTAAATACTTGGTTTTGCGAGCAATAAATGCTTTGCAGTGCTTATTTGTTGTCCTGTGTTTCTCTTGTAACCTTATCCTTAGCTTAGTCTTTTGGTCATCTCAATGTCACTACTTTTATAAAATTACTAAACACATTTCCATCGATATTCACAACAATTAGCAGTGTCTGATAAAAAATTTTTGTGAATGCTATATGTTGTTCATCTGAGGTTTACAAGACCTGCCAAAGATCAGATCCTTTATACAATTGAAGTCAGAATTATTATAGCTTTCCTGAATTCATGGAAGGAATATTTGTGTGTGTGTGTGTATGTGTGTTTGTGGGTTTGCAATAATATTAAAATGCAATGCAATTACTGTTAAATCAGCAATCAGCAAAAAATCCAGTTCAGGTACTAAAACTAAATTATGCATTTTTCTTAATTACAAAAGTATTAATAAATCAACAACATATATATATATATATATATATATATATATATATATATATATATATATATATATATACACATATTCAACTGTATTTATTTATCTACCTATCTATCTATCTATCTATCTATCTATCTATCTATATATATATATATATATATATATATATATATATATATATATATATATATATATATATATATATATATATATTCAACTGCATTTATTTATCTATATATATATATATATATATATCTATATATATATATATATATATATATATATATATATATATATATATATATATATATATATATATATATATAGATAAATAAATACAGTTGAAGTCAGAATTATTAGCCCCCCTGAATTATTAGCCCGCTTGTTTATTTTTTCCCCAATTTCTGTTTAACGGAGAGAAGATTTCTTCACATTTCTAAACATATTAGTTTTAATAACTCATTACTAATAACTGATTTATTTTATCTTTGACATGATGACAGCACATAATATTTGACTGAATATTTTTTAAGATACTAGTATTCAGCTTGAAATGACTTTTAAAGGCTTACCTAGTTTAATTAGGTAAGCTAGGGTAATTAGGCAAGTCATTATATAAGGGGGCTAATAATATTGACCTTAAAATGATTTTAAAAAATACAACTTTTATTCTGGCCTAAATAAAACAAATAAGGTTTTCTCCAGAAATTCTGATATAGAAAAATTGGATAGGGTGTTCAAACTTTTTACATGACTGTCCTTCTCAAGTCATACCTTTCCTTCGCTTTTCCATGTCAGGAAGAATCCAGACTCGTCTACTTTGAAGAAACAGTTCGATTCAAAGACCAAAGGATCCTGCAAAACAGCAGAAATAAAGGCTAAATACACTCAGCTCTGAGTCAACTGTAAGTAAGCCTCATTAAAAACATGCCTTAACAACATTACCAGCCCCTGATGTGCATGGTATTGTGATATTTACAGGACTTCATAATCTTCTTTTTATAAACAGCTCATTTTATTAAGGGAACACTCCACTTTTTATTAGAAAATAGGCACATTTTACAACTTAAAGATTTAAAGAGTTGAGTTTTACCATTGCTGAATCCATTTAGACAAACTCTGAGTCTGGCAGGAGCACTTTCAGCTTATATTGACATAGATAATTAACATTAGACCATTGTGACTCAGTGGCGCAGTAGGTAGTGCTGTCGCCTCACAGCAAGAAGGTTGCTGATTCGAGCCTTGGCTGAGTCAGTTGGCGTTTCTGTGTGGAGTTTGCATGTTCTCCCCGCAATCGCATGGGTTTCGTCCGGGTGCTCTGGTTTCCCTTACAGTCCAAAGACATGCGGTACAGGTGAATTGGGTAGGCTAAACTGTCCGTAGTGTAAGAGTGTCAATGAGTGTGTATGGATGATTCTCAGAGATGGGTTGCAGCTGGAAGGGCATCCGCTGCGTAAGGCATGTACATTGGCGGTTCATTCCACTGTGGCGACCCCAGTATAATAAAGGGACTAAGGCGAAAAGAAAATAAATAAATAAATTTAACATGGATGTATAAATGAATATCATCAATAATTTCAATACCTTTATTTTTAGATAAAGACTGTAACAGTGAAATCATAACATGAAAATCATAGAAATAATAACATACGAGAATATATGCATACTCAAATATACATGCAGGCCCAGATTGGCTAATTGGGAGGACCGGGAGAATTCGCGGTGAGCTGGTCCATTTTTTGGCTGCGAGGGCCAGTGTCCATAGCTGCTTGCACTCTCAGCAGGCAAGGCAAGGCAAGGCCTTTATTTATAGAGCACAATTTTATACAACCATAGTTGATCCAAAGTGCTTTACAATGAAATAAAATATTTAATAAAATAAAATAAAACTTGTACTAAAAATATAAGAAAAGGAAATATATATGTATAGATGTAAAACTAAAGTACAGATAGCATCTCACTCAAAAATTACCAAAAAGTTTTTCAATTTAAAGTCACCTTGATTATTAAGTCACAATAAGAGTATAGCTTCTAACTTTTACAGTGTTTTAGGACATAAGAGCAAGTAATAAAATATAGGCTATATTTTGTTGCGCTCAGTAGCTATCCACTAATAAAGCTCTGCATTTAAAATTTTATTTTCACCTTTTACCACATCATATAAAACATAAACACTTGTTTGAGGACACAGAACACATTTAGTTTTTTGCAGTTTTCCCCGATGCGTTTGTAAAGCGGCGCTGCGCAGGACTGGATGACAAAAGAGAAGGTAGTTTCTGCATTCACTCACCCAAAAAATGCTCATTTTGCACGATTTGATTAATATCATAGTATCCAAATATTTTATAAATAATATTTCAAAACTACTCCAGTGTCTAAAATCTTTTTTTTTTTTTTTCAGATAGGCTTTTGTAAAGTAAAGGTTTAAAATGGCTTGAAATGTTTTAATTTATTTGTATCGTATATACCTACATTGTTATGGCTTTTGTTTGTTTTATATTGGTTTATTTATTTAATGCGATTTTATTATATCCGATATTTGTAATTCTTTAAAAGATTTCAATAAAGCTCAGGCTATTTTATCAATATGACACTACTGAGTCTACAAAAGTGGACACGTCATTTGTAAAGTTTTATGTCTTTCTGTTGTATTCTTATTTTGTATTATCTCCAAAATAAACAAAGACATAAAGAAATGTGTGCTCACACACATGCAGGCATCTAAACGTGCACGTATTATGCACAAACACACCTTTTAAACTTGACAAAAACTCTCGACAACCTTTACTGACAGCCGTGTCTTTAATATGGTGTAAAGATTATAATGCGTTATTGAAACACAGAGGAGAAAGAAAAGAAATGTCACTTATAAGTTACAACTACTTTATTATTTAATGCAACAGCCTTACATTTAAAAGGGAAACATAAGGGCGATCATAAGCAAAAAGACACCTAGCCTAGCCTATAAGGTGTTTTATGGAATGGGCTATCTTAAACTGACCAGGTATATGTTTTCTTTCTTTCATTTATTTATTTATTTGTTTGTTTGTTTGTTTGTTTGGTGCGTGTACTCGTGTGCGATCGGAAAACTGATGTAATAGCAGCATGCCGTCTTTACCAGACAAGGACAAAGTCCACCTCTCCATTCACTACGCTCCGAAGCCCCAGCTGACCTTCTTTGACCCAAGGCAGTGGTTCTCAAACTTTGGCACTTGTACCACTAGTGGTACTTGGGCTTCCTTCTAGTGGTATGCGGAGGAATCAAATATGTCATGAGTTTTCTTGTCGGCTTAGTCCCTTTATTAATCCGGGGACACCACAGCGGAATGAACCGCCAACTTATCCAGCAGATTTTTATGCAGCGGATGCCCTTCCAGCCGCAACCCATCTCTGGGAAAATATCATATGTACATGCTACATATATTTAAAAAGTTATCAAAAATGATTTATATATGGATATGATGACTTATAGCCTATATTATAAGGTCCAAGCAACATCCACGGGTTTTGATAAATAGGCTACCACTATATGTTATTACTTTACTTTTAATTACAGTAGCTTTTTTATTTTTTTACTTTTAAAGAACAGTAGCTTACCATTTTTAACTTTTAAAAGCACATTTTTAGATAAACGTTGACATTTTATTTATTAATTTATTTTCTTTTTACATATAAGCACAGTACAGTGTTAATGTTCAAAGTATTTATAATGTTTAAAGTGGCTGATAATAATAAATATTCTTAATAATAGGAATTAATTTGCCACGTTTTTGAACTTTACAGAGATGCAGCTTCTTTACTGGGCCTACTGTGCTTACTGTATTTCAATACTGCTCGTCATGGTGGTACTTGGAGAGACATTTTTTTCTGAGGAGAAACACTGGCCCAAGGTATTCGGCGGGCCAAAAAAAGCCGGCCGCTGGCCCCGAGGAAGCCTTGCTTTGGCCCGATCAGGCCCTGCAAGTGACAGTGGAAATGCGACTTGCCCTGGCTCGCTCGCTGTAGGCGTGATAGTGGAAACGCAGCTATTTTTAAGTGACATGCTAATGGTCTAATCCGATTCAATGATCTATGCTAATCTAAACTAAAAGTTCTTCTTTCAAAACACTGTGCCGGCCAGGCGAGCAACTGACCCAGGCTTTACAACACATTTCAAGATGGCTTGAACGGTCTCATTTAACGTTGAATGTCAAGAAAACAGTTTCTATGTGTTTTTCTATAAGAAATAGGCCTGTACGGGATACGTTTGAGGTGCTGGTTATTAAAGAAGTGAAAGAATTTAAGTATTTTGGCATAACTCTCGACATTAATTTAAAATTTGATAGTCATGTTAAAAATTTGAGTAAGAAAGTTAAGCCAAGTCTAAACTGTTGTCGTTTTGTTAGAAGGTTTTTAACATTTCACACTGCAAAATTATACATGCACACAATGATATACTCTCACTTGACGTATTACATCTTGGTCACAAGCCTATTTAACAACATTGAAGCCTATTGACTCAATATATAAACAAGCAGTTAAAATTATGGACTTAAAGCCTATGCGATGGCATCATTGTGATGTTTTATGTAAACATAACCTTTTTAGTTTTGATAGTTTTATTCAATTTAGTTATCTTAAATTGGTTTTTAAATGTTTAAATAATCATGTTCCAATCCTGTTTTCTGAGCTAATCAATCGGCATCAAACCTCCCACAGAGTTACACGGGCAACTGCTAATGGTGACTGTCTAGTGCCGAAGTGTAAAACCTCAATTGATCAATCTGTCTTCTCTGTAAAGGGAGCCAAACTGTTGAATGATTTACCGGTTAGCTTAAAATCAGAAAGTAAGATAAATATATTTAGTAGTGTGCTTAAAAACTGGTTAAAAACAAAACAGCAGTGTTTGCACAAATACTGTACTGTTAGTTGGTTGGTTGGATCATGTCGCCTTTGCTTTTGCCTGCAGTAATTTTATGTAAAGAATTATAATGTTGTGTATATGTATTTATTATATTTCCATTTTGTCATTTTTTAAGCCTCCTGTGGACAGGTGTTGGGAATTAGCAAGTTTGCTAAAACACTTAAACAAATGCATTTGGTTGTCTAGTGTAATTGTGATGTCCATGTCAAATAAAATTTCTACTACTACAGATCCAGAGACTGGCTGAAGGGATCTCCGGATCTGAAAAAAAAGGTAAAACTAAACTATTTAACTAAAATTTAAGTTGTAAAACGAGCCTATTCTCCAAAAAAAAAATGTGGAGTGTTCCTTTAAGACTAAGAGAAACTAGTAGTATTTGTGTCAATTAGGAACTTTCCATTTATCG
>NC_133192.1:4900000-4940000 GCF_049306965.1 Danio rerio
AGACAGACATAAAGGAAAAAGATCTCACGTAGTGTTTGCGTGAAATACTAAAGTAAGAACTTTACCAATGAGTATTCGATGCATTTGTTGTAGTTGCAACGATGAGTCACACACAATGTCATTACAAAGTTCACGCACACATGCAGATACACAAACACACACAGCGCGAAAACACACACACAGACAGCCCGCGCGTTTAGCTTTGCACTCTTTTTGCACGCAAATGTGACAGGATACAGGTTAATCTCCACTGCTGTATGAATATCCGTTATGTTGATCTACAAAATAAACCTGATTTAATGTCCACAAACCGGGGCTGAAGCGTCTTTTATAACTGTACTGACACACGGCTGTGGTAATAAAGTAAGGACAGTAAAATCGCTGTACTTCATTACACACATGCACTGTTTTAAAAGTTTTAAACTTGTAAAACTCACTCTTGATCACATTTGATGGTGATTGATGATCCTAGTAAACTGAACAGACCTTTTATTCCCGGTTGCTTTGTGCACGTCCGGTCTTGTTGATATGATTATACGCATCACTACGGAGACATGTTAATACGTAGCTGTCAATCAATTCGGTTCGGTGGCCGGGGGAACCGCACTCATATGTCAAGTTGCGGTCGGTCCGCTCTAATTGGTCCACCGTTTTTATGTTGTTAAACTGAAAAAAAAAAAAAAAGCTCTGGGTGTGTTTATATTACCCCAGTATGACGTCTATACACTATACCTACACGCATGTCTTTCCAAACAGCTTGAAAAGTAGATTTTTCACCATAGGTGCCCTTTAAAAACCAAACAAAAAACTGTGGACTTTAATCATCATAATGTATTTTTCATTTTAAAAGAGTTCTCAAGTTTAATACCTTCTAAAACTACAGTATTTTATGATTTACCATAGTATAGGGTAGGACATGGGTAAATATTGCATTGTCATTGAGTGTAATAGACATATTAATACAGAGCTCATATATTATACTTATTCTGACCTGTAAAAGAAAACTTGACCAAGCTAAATCTGATAATGGGATCAAACCTAGAAGTACAGTAGCAACATATAAAGCTTTCAAATGATAATGGATGAATATTTTGGGACCAAACTGTACAACAGTTTTGAAATCTATTTAAAAACCCTGTATGTTTGTAATCGGTCATCAGACAACAACTTATTCTTGATTTTTTTTTTTTTTATATGACTTCATGAACTCATTGACATTTAAACCATTTCCAAACATTTTCATAAACCATATAGTCTTGCTTAGAAATCTAAACAGGACATCTTAAAGCAGCGCATATAAATAAACATGCTTTTCACCAAACAAAACCGAATAAAACAATCAATGAATCTGAGAAAACTTCATACCTCATCAAATCTGTCAAAACACGCTCCTTTCTGCATGAACTGAGGAACAGGCCTCTGCCAGTTGAACTCGTACGGTTTCGCCATTTGACCTGCCAAATGTAAAATAAAGCAAAATCATTCAGTACAAAACTCACCGTCTGACTGATCTCAGTCCTGCATGGGAGGTCCGTATAAATCAGGCCTGACTAAATCCCAAACGTCCAGCCCTAAAGATGCCTAGATCAACAGAGCATGTGCACTTTTAAGAACGCCTTCCATTCACAACTTTACATTATAGAGCTATTCCATGAACATGTCAACCCTAACATGAAACAAATTAAGTTTTCACCAAAATAGTGAAACCATTTCTAAGTTCCAAGTGTAGGCTTGTATTTTACAGTACTATAGACGTACTCAAAAATGTCTCTGTCAAGGTTTTTTAACTAATATATTTGATTTACCAAAGTCACACAAGTGCCAATTTCACATCGGACACATCCATAATAGAGAGATGACACATCCATAAACAAGCTTTTCCTTCATAAATGTCAAATAAAATCAATGATTTTTGTTCTATAGTGAGCCGACTCTTATCCTTTTGATTAGCATTGTTTCTTTTGGGTTGAGTAGTTTAATTTATAGAATTTTGTACAGTGCATCCGGAGAGTATTCATAGCACTTTACTTTTTCCACATTTTTATGTTACAGCCTTATTCCAAAATAGATTCAATTGATTTATTTCCTCAACATTTCCCACACAATCCCCCATAATGACACTGTGAAAAAAGAGTTTTTGAAATTGTTGCAAATTTATCAAAAATAATAAAGCTGAAGAATCACATGTACATCAGTATTCACAGCCTTTGCTCAATCCTTTGTTGATGCACCTTTGTCAGCGATTACAACCTCAAGTCTTTTTGAATATGATGCCACAAGCTTGGCACACCTGTCTTTGGGAATTTTTGCCCATTCCTCTTTGCAGTACCTCTCAAGCTCTATCTGATTGGATGGGAAGCGACAGTGTACAGCCTTTTTATGATCTTTCCTGGGATGTTCAATAGGATTTAGGTCTGGGCTATGGCTGGGCCCCTCAAGGACATTCAACGAGTTGTTGTGAAGAAACTTGTGCTTTGGGTCATTGTTCTGCTGGAAGATGAACCGTCACCCCAGTTTGAAGTCAAGAGCACTCTGAAGCAGGTTTTTATTCAGGATGTCTCTGTACATTGCTGCATTCATCTTTCCCTCTATCCTGACTAGTCTTCCAGTTCCTGCTGCTGAAACACATCCCCACAGCATGATGCTGCCACCACCATGCTTCACTGTAGGGATGGTGTTAGCCTGGTGATGAGCGGTGCCTGGTTTTCTCCAAACGTAACGCCTGGCATTCACTCCGAAGAGTTCAATTTGAGTCTCATCAGAGCAGAGAGTTTAGTTTCTTATGGTCTGAGAGTCCTTCAGGTGCCTTTTGGCAAAATCCAGCCGGGGACTGTTTTCCGTCTGGCCACTCTACCATTCAGGCCTGATTGGTGGATTGCTGCACAGATGGTTGTCCTTCTGTTAGGTTCTCCTCTCTCCACAAAAGAACGCTGGAGCTCAGACAGAGTGACCATCCGGTTATTGATCACCTCCCTGACTAAGGCCCTTCTCATCCAATCACTCAGCTTAGATGGCCGGCCAGCTCTAGGAAGAGTCCTGGTGGTCAAACATCTTCCACTTACGGATGATGGAGGCCGCTGTTCTCATTGGAACTTTCAAAGCAGCAAAAATGTTTCTGTAACCTTCCCCAGCCTTGTGCCTCGAAACAATCCTGTCTCGGATGTCTTCAGAGAATTCCTTTGTCTTCATGCTTGGTTTTTGCTTTGACATGCACTGTCAACCCTGGGACCTTATATAGACAGGTGTACGCCTTTTCAAATCACGTCCAATCAACTGAATAGAGCACAGGTGAACTCCAATGAAGCTACTGAAACATCTCTAAAAGGTTCAGTGGTAACAGAACGTACCTGAGCTCAATTTAGAGCTTCACGGCAAAGGCTATTAATACTTTCCGGATACACTGTAGACTGTAAACTCGCATACAACTTTTTGGTCAAATCCGTAACACATGTTTATTTCCCTCATTTAAAATATAAAAAAGGCTTACAGATTGATTTTTTTTCTGATCCTATAACTCTGCGGTTAGTTGTTCTGGAAAATATAAAGAGATGTTTCAATATAATATCAACATATAGTTTCTATGTGAATTTATGTATTGAGTTTTTACAGCAAATGACACATCCATAATGCTGGTGATGCTCAAGTGTTTTTAATGCCTGTAAGAGTTTAAAGCATTCAGGCACAATACATTTAACTAGGGCTGCATGATATTGGAAAAATCTGACATCCCGATATTTTATTTTTCTGCGATATATATTGTGATATGAATACGATTTCAGCAGATGAGCTCTATAAAAGGGATTTTTTTTCTGTTTTAAAATATTTTGCAAATGATGTTTAACAGATTCAGGAAATTTTCACAGTATGTCTGATAATATTTTTTCTTCTAGAGAAAGTCTTATTTCTTTTATTTTGGCTAGAATAAAAGCAATTTTTATATTTTTAAAAACATTTTAAGGACGTAATTATTTGCCCCTTTAAGCTAATTTTTTTTTTCGATAGTCTACAGAACAAACCATCATTATACAATAACTTGCCTAATTACCCTAACCTGCCTAGTTAACCTAATTAACCTAGTTAATCCTTTAAATTACTTATATTAGCATATTTAAAGTCACTTTAAGCTGTATAGAAGTGTCTTGAAAAATATCTAGTCAAATATTATTTACTGTCATCAGGGCAAAGATAAAATAAATCAGTTATTAGAGATGAGTTATTAAAACTATTATGATCAGAAATGTGTTGAAAAAATATTTTCTGCATTAAACAGAAATTGGGGAAAAAATAAACAGGAGGGCTAATAATTGAGGGGGCTAATAATTCTGACTTCAACTGTAATTCCCTGACTCTTACGACTTTTCCAATATCATGCAGCCTTGTTACATTACATCATAACAAATTCATTACAGAAGTTGATTTTCAACATTTCACATTTTGTTGAAAAACAACTTCATAGGCAAATTATATCCATGGATATGTCGTTTTATCTTCGTCAATAAAACAGCATCTTGATTTGATTTATTTATTTAATTAAAACAAAAAAAAATCATACACTTAAAACATTTCTTTAAACAAAATACATTTCACAATGGTCGAAATAGACTGGGATTAAGCAAAAGCTTATTATTTTCCCGCCCTGTTACCACGCACATCATTCGTCTATTTCTTCTTTAACGTATTTCTTTTTTTACAAATCACCTCTATTCATCAGCATATTCCTTTAATAATATATTTTTAGACATTTTTCATATTTTTACGATCACCTCTATTAATCAACATATTCCTATAATAGTATATTCTTATACAACTTTTAAAATTTTAGTCTTGAATGAATGCATCGGTTTTTCTCCATGCATGACATTCACTCATGGTTAATGAATCACATTTTAAAGACTAGATGCATAGAAAACATCATCAAAGTGTTGCTGGAAAATCATCAATGAACTGCAGATGAGCTCAAAGTATCTTACACTGAGCACCAGAGGTCTGTTCTTCATACTTTGCTTAAAGAAACAGATTGTCCAAACTTTAGCATAATTTACTCACTTTCAAGCTATAGACTCTTTGTATATGACTTTATTCTGTCAGATGAACACAGTTGGAGAAGATTCCTATGCTGTATATAATAGTTTGGATAGTGACTTTTGTTTTGAAGCTTCCAAAAGCACACAAATCCGCCACTTAACTAGACCCAATATTCAAAACTGAGGTAAAGTTGGCTTTATATTTACACTTAAATTCAACTACAACTTGTGACACGGTCTTTATATTGTTTACAATGCTACTTTGAATATTTGGTCTGAAATAGCATGCAAGCATAACTTTAGAACAACATTAGTACTATTTAAATGACTGTGAAATAGGCTTGGGCGGTATCCACATTTTGATACCATCAAACCTTCCTATTTTACCTCGGTATCCGGTATTACCGTGCATAATTTAAAAAAAATATGACGTAAGGCTCAGACAGCGCCACCAAACTGTTGGCTTGTGCCTAAACCATTCAGAAACTGTATACCGTAGATGCGACCTTAGGTTTGTGGTCACCCATTTGTCTTGATCGTATTCTTCTAAATGATCATCTTCGGAATGATGAACAGAAAATAATATAACACAGATATAAAACTTGGTGAGAAAAATTACAAATAATGCAACTTGTAAACATTGCAAATGACGAAAGAGGAATTTAACGTGCGTCAATCAAGAAAAAGTTTGGAGCGCACATTTGATTAATGTAACCGTTTGACAAATTCAAGTAAATTGAACATGAAACAATTGAGTCGCCCCAAAAAACATAGGACTTGCGTTGTTTCAACTCATTTTAAGTAAGTAGTTTGGACAAGCAGCAAAAGTAATTTTTTTGAGTGAACCCAGACAGCAAAATACACTTGGTCCAGATGCGGCGGCCGTAAGCGAGCTGACACTGCCGCATCCGAGCCAGAATCAGCCCGAGAGTAATGTGCGCTGCGGCCCGGAGCTGGCGCGACTCAATCTTTGTTCACCTTGATATAAAACCTTTTGGTATTAGTATTAAATTGGTACTTGATACATGGTATTACAACCATTTGAATTTATATAACAGCAAACGCAGGCTATAATGTAAACACAAAGTGCACTGCGTTCAACCTTTGAATAAAATGCAAACAGCATACATATCCGATAACGAAAATAATCAAATAACGAAAATAATAAAAAAGGGCAAAATAAATAAATGATAAATGTTTATTGATTGCAAAAAAAAAATAGTACTAAAATAAATAATTTTGTAGTGCACAAGAATGTCAATTAAAAAAATTGTACAAGACACATCTTAAAACAGCTAAATTTGATATAAACCTGAATATAAAAACCAATTTAAGATATTTCTAGAAACATCTTACAAATACCCAAGACAATCTGTAAAATGTACAAGTCAAAATTGTCAAAAGAACTGCCGAAATCTGAAGAAACATCTAGAAACATTTTTTAATAGAACATTAAAATAATAATAAACAAAAAAATATATAAATATAAAATTGCAGAGGTATAAAGACAAACTTATTTTTAAATAAACTTGAACAGAATAAATTGCACAAACAGCAAGACATTATCATCAACAGCAAGATGATTATATATATATATATATATATATATATATATATATATATATATATATATATATATATATATATATATACACGTCTTGTGCAATTTTAGAATTTTTATTATATTATGTTTATTGAAAATGTATCAAGATGTTTCTTCGGAATTTGGCATATATATATATATATATATATATATATATATATATATATATATATATATATATATATATATATATATATATATATATATATATATATATATATATATAATTGCGAATGAAAGAAACAAAAAGAAAGAAACAAATTGCCCAAGTATCATGGAACATCCTAATACACTTAAAATGTTGATTTCTGCTTTGACAACATGTCCCAGTCTTAGATAAATACTTTAATTAAACAAAAAGCTTCCAAAAGTGTTGTTCACATTCAAAAATTCTACAATAAAAAAGACCCCCAAAAGACAACTCTCAATAAACAAACAAACAAACAAACAAACTAATAAATACAAGTATTACAATGTGACAAGCCTCAGATAACCCCTTAAGTAAGTTACCTAGAATGGGAATGCACTAACGAATCTCTGGTAAATTAATTAAAGCATAAGAAATTGTGAATAAAATAGTTTTAAAACATGAAGCGAGAGACGTGTGCAGTAGATCAGTTTGTCCAGATCAGCTGAGTGACTGACGGATGTTGTTATTGAGGTGATTTAGTCTTGATAACCTGCACTAATCGAAACATAACCTAATTACTTGCGTAATTCATAGTTTTGTACCAGGTAAAGCTTTGTTTTATAGAGTTAGCTCATTTTATCTGGTGAAAGTAGAGTTTGTGTTGACTTACCCGCAGTACTGCTGTTGATATAGTCGGTTTGGCTTTCTCCTGAATGCGGCTGAGGGGAAACGCAGAAATACATCAGAGCTGATGAAACAGCGACACCCAAAGGTCGAGTGAAGAATTACAGCGCACTGACTCAACTAATTATAAAGTTTATATTATATACAGTTGAAGTCAGAATTATTAGCCCTCCTGTTAAATTATGATATTTTTTTCCTATTTCTCTACACATTTCCAAACATAATAATTTTATTACTAATTTCTAATAACTGATTTCTTTTATCTTTGCCATAATGACAGTAGGGTGACACGATGGCCTCACAGCAAGTAGGTTGCTAGTTTGAGCCTCGGCTGGGTCAGCTGGCATTTCTCTGTGGAGTTTGCATGTTCTCCCCATGTTGGCGTGGGTTTCCTCCACAATCCAAACACATGCGCTAAGGGTGAATCAGTAGTGTATGTGTTTGAATGAGAATGTGTATGGTTGTTTCCCAGCGATGGGTTGCAGCTGGAAGGGCATCCTCTGCGTAAAAACCTATGCTGGAAAAGTTGGCGGTTCATTCCGCTGTGGCAACCCCTGATGAATAAAGGGAGCCGAAGGAAAATGAATTAATGAATATACTGGATGATGCTCAATTTGTGTACATATGTACTTCAAGCTAGATGTACCTAAAGATATATGTACCTATAAACGATTAATATTATATAATGTGTATGTGTGTTTTATATAATTACAAAAAAGATACTAAATCAGGGGCGACGCGGTGGTGCAGTAGGTAGTGCTGTCGCCTCAAGAAGGTCGCTGATTCGAGCCTCAGCTAGGTCAGTTGGCGTTTCTGTGTGGAGTTTGCATGTTCTCCCTGCCTTCGCGTGGGTTTCCTCCGAGTGCTCCAGTTTCCCCCACAGTCCAAACGCATGCAGTACAGGTGAATTGGGTAGGCTCAATTGTCCGTAGTGTATGAGTGTGTGTGTGAATGTGTGTGTGGATGTTTCCCAGAGATGGGTTGCGGCTGGAAGGGCTTTTGCTGCGTAAAAACTTGCTGGATAAGTTGGTGGTTCATTCCACTGTGGCGACCCCGGATTAATAAAGGGACTAACCCGACAAGAAAATGAATGAATGAATCTCACCTAATACGACTAAAAAGCACCAACATAAACAATTAATGAATTAATTAATTGCTCAAAGCCCAAATTTCACAAGAACGATTTTATTAAAACCAATGCACAACACGAGCACAACTTACATTCAACAATACTTGTCTCCCAAAGATCTTGAAATTCGTGATACTAACAACAAAAGAGGTCAAAAAGTCTCAAATGTCAAATCGGGATCTTTTTCAGTCAACAGAAACAAAGAAATGTTGAAAACAAATAATCATAAAGTGGCATTCAGTAGCATACGCGGTCAATAGTCTGACATGTCTATCTAGTTCTGTATAAATATCTTCAAAGTGCGCTTACGGTTTATACAAAAAAAAAAAGAAAGAAAAAGAGAGAGAGAGAGAGCTCTATTCATCAACACTTTACATTCCACATCTAACACATAATCGACATTCAAAGGCACAGGACTTCACTTCAAAAAAACGATCCCGAATAATCAAGTCATAATTCAAGTAATCTTACGTTGCAGAAAGATTTCGGTCGAAAGGAAATGATGAAAAATTACTAAAAGTGAATGCATGGATTCAATTCAAATTTAAAGGGGACCTATTATGCACAAAGCATTTTTATAAGAGGTTTAAACACAGTTGTGTGGCAGCAGTGTGTGAATATAACCAGCTTCTAATGGTCAAAATTAGCTAATAAATTTTTTGTAATCACACTTGATAAAAACAGTTGGAAGAAACACTTTGATAGACATTCTCCCTTTGTACGTGTCATCAGATTGAGAAAGCCCCACCCACTAATGACCATCTCTCCCTCATACGCATAAACAGCCCTGAGCGAGAAGCAGCCTTCCACCATTAGAGTTTTGAATCTGCCACTATGCTGACACACAGGCATTTGTAGCTCCGCCCTCTTTTAAAAAGAGCACAATCTCATTTTAATTTAAAGCGACAGGCACCAAAACTCCACAATTAGGATTACAACCCAAAAGGGTCAATTTCAGAATGTTATAAAACATTTTCTCTGTTGTATTTTGAGCTGAACACACTATAGGGACACTTATTTGATATCTTATAAAAAAAGGGAATAATAGGTCCACTTTAAACGAGCAATAATAGACAAATTAAATAAGTGATAATGTATTTTAATAGCTGTATCCTCACTTCATTCACAAATCATTCAGTCTCTTTGAAAAAAAGAATAAAATAATATACAAAATAAAATAAAATTAAATGTACAATTCAGTCAGTGCATGGATGAAAGATATCATGCAAAGTCTCGATATTTGTTTTATGATGGATTTGATGGATAAATATGAAGAGAAATCATTTTGGCACTTTTTTTAGTAGTTCAGACAGATCTGAGACCATAATTGAGAAAAAAAATATATAAAACATTGCAAATATTCACTGCAAATATGACATGTGTTGTTTGTTCAAACTACTTATTTAAATTCAGCTGAAACAACACAATACATGAGGTTTTTGGGGGGTGGGAACTTAATTTATTTATGTTCAATCCACTTAATTTTGTAAAAACTAATCATTTAACTTAATTCCTTCACTGAAAAAAAATATTCAGAAATGATTCCTTAGATTTAATATTTTTTTTACGTTAAGTAGCTGTAAACTATTTATTTGGGCTGCACTAAACAAACAAATTAAACAGAATTTTATAAAATTTAATTTGTTTGTTTAAATTCAACACAAATAAATTGTTTGCAACAGTTTTGCATTGCATTTTTTTTATTGTATACACACTGTAAAAATTGATTAGTTACTATAAAGCGAGTAAATCAATTGCCTTAAAAAAAAAAAAGTTGAATATACAATAATAATGCAAGTTAACCCATTGCAATTTGAAACTGTCAACTTGACCGGATTTTTATAGTTATGCTAATTGTACTCTTTTTTTTTATTTTATTTTTTTATAAAAGTAAACCAATCACTTTTTTTTCTCCAATACACCTTTATTAAATTTTTTTTCAGCATTTCTATATCTAGCAAAATGACATACAGCAAAATAAATCTGTTCTTCCAGACTCCAGTGTGTCTTCTAAATTCAACACAGACTATAAATGTAGATTTTAAAGACCTAATGATGCACCAAATATGCAATTTTGTAATTACAGTCATTATTTTAAAACAGAATGTCCTAAAATAGTCTGACACTTTTAAAAGGGATTACACTGTAAAAAGTGATTGGTTACTTTAAGCGAGTAAACCAAGTGCCTTAAAAGTTACAAGTTGATTTTACAAAAATAAAGTTCACCCATTACAACTTGGATAGGTTAAGTTGACTAAATGTTTTATAATAATGCTAATTGTACTAATTTTTTTCAAGTAAACTAATCCCTTTTTACAGTTTCAGACTACTTTAGCACTTCGGTTTTCAAATAATTACTGTATTTATCACAATATTATAAATATGGAGCTTCATTAAATCTATAAAATCTACATTTATAGTCTGCATAAAATTCAGAGGACACACTGGAGTCTGGAAGAGCATGTCATTCTGCTAGATACACACTGTAAAAAGCGATTAGTTACTTAAAACGAGTAAACCAATTGCTTTAAAAGAAACTAGTTGACTTTACGAAGTCATAGTGCAAGTAAACCCTTTGTAACTTGGAACTGTTAAGTTGACTTAATTTTTATTATTATGTAGAGATTATTGTAGATTTTATAGACCTTATGAAGCACCAAATATGTAACATTGTAATAATTGCAGTAATTATTTGAAAACAAATGTGGTAAAATAGTCTAACACTGTAAAAAAGGATTAGTTGACTTTAAAAAAGTAAGTACAAAAAGCATAATTATATAAATAAGTCAGCTTAACAGTTTCAAGTTACAATGGGTTTACTTTATTTTTGTTAAAGTCAACTTGTTTTCTTGGTTTACTGGCTTTAAGTAAGTAATCACATCTTACAGTGCAGGAAAGCTGGGGGGAAAACAAATATAATAAAGACAATTGGTTTACTTGCTTTAAGGAACTAATTACTTTTTTAGAGTGAAATTTGCTGTTTGTTAAACTTACTTAATTATAATGAGCTGAAACAACACAACTCTTGAGTTTTTTTGTGACAACTTGTTTTATGTTCAATCCACTTTAATTTGTAAAAACTACACTGTAAAACTAAAGTTGACTCAACTTAAAATTTTAAGACAACCAGCTTCAGGGCATTTTTGAGTTTACTCAACTTAAATCGAATCAAGTGCAGTAATTAGGTTGAAAGTTGAGTCAACTCAAAAAAAAAAAAAAAAAACAAATGCAGCCAGTTGCCTTAAAATTTTGAGTTGAGTCAACTTTTTTTTTTACAGCGTAATATCGATTTTGAAACATGGATTGTGTGTAACCCATAATTTTAAAAATTGTACCCAGCTAACGTTCTAGCAATGCTCTCTCAACGTTATGACCTCCAGTGAAGTAAGTAGAACACCTGAAAGTTATCTGGTCATTATTAATAATGTGTTTTTATACATTGTTAATGAAGCTGTTTTTCTCCTGAAACGTTATTTAGACGTTATCTAACGTTGATTATAGACCATTTCAATGTGGTGATGCCATTGGCCCATAAACACTTCCTTATTGTTGTCAAACTATTTTAATAACTGTAACAAGAGGCAATTCAATCATATCTCAACAGCTGTCATAATGTTACTTATCAATATGTGAACCTCTCAGGATTCTTAATTATAATTATGGAAATTAAAAATGTAAAACAGGAAATGCATTAGGACCATTGTTATTGTTTACATCCCTCAAAATGGTCTATATGTTAAGATTTGTGATCTGGAAGATTCACAGAGACCCTTCAAAGGTAACATCTCATGTGGAAACGTAGCTAGTTTATGTTTTGTCCGTTTAGTGGCTAATAAAATGTAGGATTTTTAAAAGGAGGCATGGCACCAAACCCCACCCCTAAACCCAACCCTCATCAGGGAGTGAACAAATCGTATTATATTGTAAAAATTAGATTTTTTAGACAAATTCACGTAATATAGTATAACATAGTGTTGAACGTTCCATCATTCTGACACATTCTAAAATGGAATGTTTACTCAAGTTCTAAACTTTTAAAGGTGCCCTTTAATGAAAATCTGGGTGTTTCAAGGCATAGTAGAATAATAAAGGATCAGTATATGGGAATGAGCATCCTGTGAGTCTCAGACACCACTGTTTCCTCGTTCAAGTGTAAATTCCATGAGTGTAAAACCCCCGGTGGACAACAGGGCAATCAGAGGACAAAACAAACTATGATGAGACTCACAAGCCATGCCCACTTCATTTGCATGTATGTCTACTTTAGGTCATTCATCCAGACTTGATGAGTAGCTGATGTCATCAAGAGAATGTGACTCATATACAGCTCTGAGAATATTAAATAAAGCTCTGAGATCATTAATATGCACGCCTTAGGCTGTGTTTGACAAGCCAAACGTTTTCTAGTGAGACAACAGTGATCATTTTCCTTCCTTATTTTAAGTGTATATTCCACTTTCTATGTATATGGGACTTTTATTTTGAAGAGACCCAAATTGTTTACTGTGCGTTACTGGGCAACGATAGCATAAGACATGCTTCAAACTGGCATCAGGGCACAAAATGCAGGATGTACAGATTACACATGTATTTATCTCCACTTTGAAGAGGTGTAAGGTATGTTTAGTGACATGTTTTGTTAATTATTTGGGTTTATTGTGAAATTTAATTACGTATGTTTTACAGACACATGTCAAATCAGTCAAATCGCTCAGCTCAAATGTTATGTATGCATGCAGAGGCTGATATTAATTCATGCCTGTGCTTTTTTTGACTGTAGCTTCAATAAATCAATGTGATACATCTCTATCACTCTCTTTTGTCAAGTTTAATTATAGTTTAACTTTTATCCTCAACATATCTGCTAAGCAAAATAGGTTAACGTTACACTGATTGGGTTGATATTTGTCCATGTTCAGTGTACATCATGCTCTGTGTTTATCACAAGTGTGCCGCAAGCCTACGTTTGAGTGAAGGTTTCGGCCGTTAGATCGCCCCCTGGGGGCTGGCTGCAGTACAAGTCATAAAGCCCGCCTCCTCCGTGTTAATGAAGGAGACTTGAGCCCAAATAAAAAAAAATATTACACTTGCAATAAAATGTCCCGAAAGATAGTTCTGGTCGATTAAGGCACTGGTTATTGTGCTGAAATAGGTGCAGATCTTCATTTTTGTAAACAGTTTGTTTTTAGCAGTAATTTAATGCTGGGCGTGTCATCGTGATTGACAGCTGTGATTTACAGTTTCTCAAAGCGCGGCGTCTGAGCTTCGGCAGGAGACTGAAGTAGACTGAAATGTTATTATTCGATTTCTGTGTTATTTTACCATGACAAAATGAGTTCAGCAGTAAACTATAGTTTCTGACATACATGATCCTGGTGGAACACTGTTTATTCGCTAAGTTCAGGGCTTTTTTCGGGCTTTATTAGTTTGCTGATACACGCCTAGCCACCCAGATAGCAATACACAGTTCCGGCTAGATTCTCGCCTGCCGGAGACTTATCTCTAAGAGCTCAGACTGACTAATGTTACCTCTGCTGGACCTACTCCGGATGCCTGGACTCACTGCCCGATTCCAGTCCGAGTCAATCGAGCCAGATGCGGCGGCCGAGCGAGCAGGCGCTGCCGCATGCGAGCCGGAATCAGCCCGCGACGCCGCGAGTAAGTTGTGCGCTGCGGCCTGGAGCTGGCGCGATTGAATATATAAAACCCTCATATTTGTTAACGTTATTACATCCATTTGTGTTGATATGACAGCAAACGCATGCTGAGAAGTTCGGGGGGCGTAGTTGATTTTACATAAAGCGTTTGATTGGAAGCTCGACTCTGCTCATTTTCGCGGCTCCTCCTCTGGCTCCATCAGACAGTCCTTCTGCGCATGTCTGGCTCCAATTTCAGCAGTCTTTTGCGACAGTTTGTGCCCGTCAAGCAGGCGTTTTGCCCTCAAGGCGTTCAATGGGAAAAAGGGCTGTCGCGTCGTCCATATTTTTTACAGTCATTGGTTTATCAGTATTGCTGTGTTCACACCAGACACGGAACATGTGAACAAATCGCGATATTGGCGTGTAAATAGACGCTTGAACAATTAGAGTTTACTTGTTTCATTTGTGCGTCAAATTCTCTTCACAATAGACACAGATTTGCGTCATGGGTGGGGCTTCTGTCTGCCCAGTGACGCTAGCTTCTCTGCTAAATGGCTAACATGAATTTTATTGAGAGAAGAGCTGTGTTTATGTGCTTTAGGAAGGCTGAAAAACAGCGTATATTTATTCGGCGCTGTGTCTGAGTCCACTAGATTCTTTCAGAGGTGCACCCATCTATGTGAGTTCGTCAACTCCTCCAGAAACTACATCTGGATCATGAAGGCTTTCAGCGGTGTTTCTGACTGAGCCGAGCCCAGTTGGATGAACTGTTGTCTGGTGTCGGCAGAAGGATTTTTCCCCGGGACACCAACAACAGGTGCTACGTCAAAATCATGCCTCTACATGTTGGCAGCTAGCTCTCTGCAACTCTCGCATGGTCGCCCACTGAAGCTAAGCAGGGTTGCACCCGGTCATTACCTGGTCATTACCTTAAAGCTAGGTTGCTGCCGGAAGTGGTGTTATTGAGGAAAGCAGTCTGTGTGGGTCCTAATGCCCCAGTATAGTGAGGGGGACTCTATACTGCTCAGTGAGCGCCGTCTTTCGAATGAGATGTTAAACCGAGGTCCTGACTCTCTGTGATCATTAAAAATCCCAGGATGTCCTTCAGAAAAGAGTAGGGGTTTAACCCTGGCATCCTGGCCAAATATGTCCACTGGCCTCTGTCCATCATGGCCTCCTAACCCTCCCCATATCATAATTAACTTCATCGCTCTGTCTCCTCTCGACCAATCAGCTGGTGTGTGGTGTGTGGTCTGGCGCAAAATGGCTGCCGTCGCGTCATCCAGGTGGATGCTGCACACTGGTGGTGGATAAGGAGACCCCCCATTGTGTAATGCGCTTTGATTGCCCAGAAAATCGCTATATAAATGTAAGGAATTATTATTATTATTATTTTGTAATAGTTATTACATGAGAAAGCTCCTGATTGGTTAACCTGGTGCAAATGTCCGCTGAAATTAAAATTTTCTAAGTAAAATCGTCAATCGTGGGAAACACTCATCTCGCGCCGCTGTACTCTCGCTAGTTGCGTCATTCGTGCCACAGGATGTCTATTCACGTCTTTTCATTGACTTAACACAGGGGTCACCAAACTTGCTCCTGGACGGCTGTTGTCCTGCAGATTTTAGCTCTAACCCTAATCAAACACACCTGAACAAGCTAATCAAGTAATCAAGGTCTTACTAGGTGTACTTGAACACCCAGGCAGGAGTGTTGAGGCAAGTTGGAGCTAAACCCTGCAGGGACAAAGGCTCTCCAGGACCGAGATTGGTGACCCCTGACTTAACAAGTAAATCACTCGCATTGCTTCATCTGCATCTGGTGTGAACGCAGCATAAGAGTGACATGTCAGAGCGGAGCTCATTAATATTCATGACACGATCCATATATGGTCAATCACGGACCTTCTGATTTCTAGGGGTATTTTATACCCCTAATAATAGGGCTCCTAATAAGAGCTAATAATAGTAATACATGAGCTTATAAAACCGTTTCTGGAAATTTTTTTATCTTACCAAAGCCATAAACCTACTTTGTAGATATCAGAGAACAATTTAACTTATTAAACCAATGCAGTATATGGCACCTTTAAAACATTCCATTTTGAACAATCGAAGAACAATGTTTTCAGAACTCAGCAGGAACCAAATGTTCTTAGAACTTGGTATAAAAACAATGCCAAACTTCATTACAGTTCTTGCTTGGTGTCAATAAACGTAATAATTCATACTAACCCAATTGCGATAGAATAAAAAAGTACAAATTGTCAGTTAAATGAAAACCTAGCTAACAGTAGCGAGTAGAAACAAAAGCTGTTAAAAGTGCTTAATGGGATCACTGACTATTGAAGTATGGCATGAAGTAGAAAAGAATGAACAATTCAAATTTCACTCGGCATAAAAATAATAAACATATCCGACATCCGAAAGAGAATCAATAAAAATGGAAATATTACATGCTTTCTGACTTATGTAGAAAGATTGCATAATGATGATAATACCTCAGGACATCCAAAGTGCATATCCATTTTTTTCTTCTTTTTTTATACTTACGTATTTTTTGCCTTTATATGAATTACTAATTTATTTATGACTGAGGTGAATCTCAGAAAATGTCAGATATCAGATAGACAGGAAAAATTGTGTTTAGCATTAAACAAAACTAATTTCAGATCAATAAAGATTTTTTACACCCCCTCTCAAATAATAATAATGCAAAATAACATAAAATTAATTGAAAATAAAAAAAATTAAATATAAATTAAAGTAAAGTAATACAATACAACATAACTTGATTTAATTAAATTACAAATAAAATAAAACAATTTTAATTAAAATTAAAGATTTAATTTAATTAGTTCAATCTAATTAAACTTAATCTAATGAAACTGAATTTAAAATAAAGTTTAATCTAATTTAATTTAATTGAAAATAAAATACAACAAAATGTATTATAAAATAAAAATAAAATTAAATAAAAATTAATTAAATTAATTTTCCCAGAGATGGGTTGCGGCTGGAAGGGCATCCGCTGCGTAAAAAACTTGCTGGATAAGTTGGCGGTTCATTCCGCTGTGGCGACCCCAAATTAATAAAGGGACAAAGCCAACAAGAAAATAAATGAATGAATTAAATTTAATTAAAAAACCAAATAAAATTACATTTAAAAATTAAATAAAAAATACAAATTTAAATAAACTTTAAAATAAAATTAAAGTAAATTAAATTAAAAATAAAATAAATTATGATTGGCTAAAATAAATGACAACAGTTATCATCATTATGATCATCTATCATTTATCAGTCTATGAAATTTGATGTTTTCATGAGATCCACTCAGTTTTTTAAGGTGACCTATTGATGCTAACTGGAAAATTCTGCCCTTACCACAAACTTTAGTAACAGAAGAAAGTATTAAAACCTCCTTAACAGAAACGGGAGGAATCAAAATGGTCCCTTTAATACAGCAAATAAAACACTGAATGCGACTGTACGACCTAAAGCAATCTGGTATGGGTTGAAAATAAATAAAGCCTATAAGTTCTATAACATCTTCACCAATTGATAATAGTTCATTACGGCACAACACGAGCTATATTGCTGACATTTACAAATGTAGAAGCAGAAGCGGTAAGCATGCATCCCTGAAAGTGCTCCAGGTCACGGATGAAACACCAAACCCAACCAGAAATAAACCAAACCAACCCGCAGCAGCAAGAAGACTCAAGATCAGCATCAGCATCTGTTTCAGTGCAAATAAACTCTCCTGTCTGCAAGAATCTCACAAAACACGTCCTGTGGATCATATTTCATCTCACAAAGCACATGTCATTCTTAGGCTTCAAAAATAAATACAGAAACTGTATATTTAGTCAAAGAAATTACATACTTTCACATTTTAAATACATTTTATATTAATAATTAACCTATGAACTGGCATTTTAAATTTTAAAATAATATTTTTAAAGATCAAACCATACATAAATATATAATATAAATAAATATAAATAAAACAAATAATAAATGTTGAAAAGTCTGTGAAAAAAATAATACTAATACTTATTAATAATATAAACTGTTTATTGACAAAAAATGGAAAAGTGAAAAAGAAAAGGTGCAAAATTAAAATAATAATATTAGTTTTTTATATTAGTCTTTGGTTCAAACTCGTCTCAGAATGCAAAATGCAAGATTTACAAATTACATATTTATAAATAAGATAAAATAAAATAATTTTCTAAAAATAAATGACAACATCTCCCATCATTATGATCATCGATCATTTATCTGTCAATGAAATTTGATGTTTTCTGATGTTAAGGTGACCTATTGATGCTAACTGTAAAATTCTGCCCTTACCACAAACTTTAGTAACAAAAGAAAGTATTAAAACCTCCTAAACAGAAACAGGAGGAACCAAAATGGCCCCTTAAATTAAAAAAAATACTAATATTTAGCTCATAAAATAACATATTTCATTTGAAAAAATGTGTTTCAAAATAATTCAAAAAGTCTCAAAAAGGGCTCAATATATATATATATATATATATATATATATATATATATATATATATATATATATATATATATATATATATATATATATATATATATATATAAAATAAATAAAAAAATAAGTAAATAAAATAATTGTAATATAAATAGAAATAAAACTAATAAAAGAAACATTAGTGGTCTTCAGGAAAATAAAAAATAAAATTAATATCAATTAATCTTTAAGTTATTAATAATAAAATATAGCCCAGATAGCAAAAACGTTATTAAACATTATTAAAGTAAATTAAACTTCATTAAAGAAAGAAAAGCTAATTAAAAAAGCCATATAGTGTTTTCAGAGATGCTCTTCAGCAGACCTCGGTTGTAACGAGTGCTTATTTGAGTTACTGTTTTTTATCAGCTGGAACCAGTCTGGCCATTCTCCTCTGACATCAACAAGGCATTTGTGCCCACAGAACTGACAATCACTGGATATTTTCTCTTTTTCAGACCATTCTCTGTAAACCCTAGAAATGGGTGTGCGTGAAAATCCCAGTAGATCAGCAGTTTCTGAAATACTCAGACCAGACCATCTGGCACCAACAACCATGCCATGTTCAAAGTCACTTAAATCCCCTTTCTTCCCCATTCTGATGTTCGCTTTGAACTGCAGCAGATCCTCTTGACCATGTCTACATGCCCAAATGCATTGGGTTGCTGCCATGTGATTGGCTGATTAGAAATTTGCATTAATGAGCAGTTAGTTAGGTGTACCTTATTAAGTGGCCTGGATTATTATAAGCAAAACGCAAAACTCCTAATAAATTTCCTAAATCCTGTAGGATTTTTTGTGATGAACGTATATTTGAGGTGAAATATGACCCAGATTTGTTTATTTTTTTACATTTTTTGGTCAGTGACAGCTGATTTCGATCAGGACGTGTGTTTGTGAGCTTCTCCCATTAAAAGTGCACTGAGTAATATTTGACCACAGTGTCCTAAAACACAGCCAATCAGCAGAAAGTGGGCGTGTCTAGTAATGATAGAACATATCAAAAGGGGGCGTAGCCTGTTGGGGTATGGGCGTCTTTGATTAGCTGCTCTTAAACATCTGCATGGTTTGTTAATATTGTCTCAGTGCACCTTTACAGAAAACTGATGGTTCTACAGTGAAGATCTGCTTTCTCCTTCCTGGTCATCAACAGAGGAGCAGAAATCTTCATCTGTCTCTCAGTCTTTCTTCTCCTCCTCGGTGTCGTCCTCTGACTGTGTGAGTTTCTCCAGTGTGGAGGACGAGGGAAGCATCTCCGCATCTCCATCCTCAGTCTTTCTCTTAGTGCTTTCCTGCACAAACTCCTGGATCTCCAACGGGAGCCGCCGGAATTTATCCTGGTATTCCTGATCCAGGTCATTCTGGAGCTGAAGACATTCAAGAAGAAGATTTTCAAGAGGAAACAGAAACTGACCATTAGTGCACAATAATAAACAGTAAAACTGACCTAAAGTTGTCCATTAGTGCACATTAACAGAAAATCACCCAAATCTGATCCTTATTAAACATTAAATATTAAACTGACCCAAAACTGACCATTAACATAAGACTGACCCAAAAACTGACTGTCATTTCACATTAACTTAAACTGAACCAAAACTAACCATTATTGCACATTAACAGAAAACTGACCCAAATTGCACATTAACATAAAACTGACCCAAAACTGACCACTTGAGCATAATAACATAAAACTGACCCAAAACTGACCACTAGTTCAAGTTAACTGATAAAAACTGATCTAAAACAGACCATTTGTGCTCATAAAAAAAACTGACCCAAAATTTAGCATTAACATAAAACTGACCATCCATTAACATAAACTGACTGCTAGTTCATATTAACATAAAACTAACCCAAGACTGACCGTTAGTGCACATTATCATAAAACGACCCAAAACTGACCATTAGTGCAAATTAAAATATAACTGATTCAAAACAGACTATTAGTAAACATTAACATAAAACTGACCAAAAAGTGACCGTTAGTGCATATTAACATAAAACTGACCCAAAGCTGATGATTAGTTCACATCAACATAAATGACACAAAACTAACAATTAACATAAAGGTGACCCAAAACTGACCATCAGAGCACATTAACCTAAAACTGACTATTAGTAAACATTAACATAACACTAATCCAAAACTGACCATCAGAGCACATTACCCTAAAACTGATCCAAAACTGACCATCAGAGCACATTACCCTAAAACTGATCCAAAACTGACCATCAGAGCACATTAACCTAAAACTGATCCAAAACTGACCATCAGAGCACATTAACCTAAAACTGACTATTAGTAAACATTAACATAACACTGACCCAAAACTGACCATCAGAGCATGTTAACATAAAACTGACTATAAGAAAACATTAACATAACACTGACCCAAAACTGACCATCAGAGCACATTACCCTAAAACTGACTATTAGTAAACATTAACATAACACTGAACCAAAACTGACCATCAGAGCACATTACCCTAAAACTGATCCAAAACTGACCATCAGAGCACATTAACCTAAAACTGATCCAAAACTGACCATCAGAGCACATTAACCTAAAACTGACTATTAGTAAACATTAACATAACACTGATCCAAAACTTACCATCAGAGCATGTTAACATAAAACTGACTATTAGTAAACATTAACATAACACTGACCCAAAACTGACCATCAGAGCATGTTAACATAAAACTGATCCAAAACTGACCATCAGAGCACATTAACCTAAAACTGATCCAAAACTGACCATCAGAGCACATTAACCTAAAACTGACTATTAGTAAACATTAACATAACACTGATCCAAAACTGACCCTCTGTTGTGATGAGTCAGAAGGCATTGAATCCATTTGCAAGCTTTATTAAGAGCACACATACAAACAAACACAAAGGGGCAATCCAGGAGACAGAACGTGGGACAGGCAAAAGTTCAAAGGCAGGCAGATATCTTACTGGTCAGAATAACAGGCTGGAGATCAGGGGCAGGCAGATGTCTTTCGTAATCGTAGAACAAGCACAGGGTCAGAAACACAGATCAGTCCGAAGCAGGGAGTATGGAACGCTCAGAAATGACAGCCAGGCAAATCAAGACTTCGCAACGAACCGGAGCGTGAGTGTGGTATATATACACGAGAGCTGATGAGTTGCACCTGGACCGTAATCAGTGCCAGGTAGCAGGGCTTATGGGATTTTGAGTCCGTGAGTCGAATCAGAATTCTGGCGATGGTTCCCTCTGGTGGTGCACAAGAGGGTTGGCATCGCCCTCATTTACAACAGAACCCCCCTCCTGCGAGCGGCTCCTGAAGCGAGAAGGCACCTGACGCCGGGGTCTACCGCGCTGTCGGGGGGCTGGTTTCTCTGGGAACCTTTGATGAAACTCTTCCGTGAGAGTTGGGTCTAGAATATCTCTAGCATTCACCCAGGACCGTTCCTCTGGACCGTACCCTTCCCAGTCCACCAGATATTGGAGGGTGCCACCCCGACGTCGAGAGTCCAGCACTTCTCGAACAAGGTAAGCTTCCTCGCCCTCGATCATGACAGGTGGAGGGGTCCTGGTTTCCGATTCCTCCTCAACCGCCTCCTCTCGTGGACCACCAGCGGGTTTGAGTAATGACATGTGGAAAGTAGGAGAAATACGATAATGATTAGGCAAGGCTAAGCGAAAAGACACTGGAGTAATCTGGCGTACAATTTTGAATGGCCCTACATACCTGGGACTGAGTTTGCGGCAGGGCAATCTCAGACGAAGGTCTCGTGTCGACAACCACACCCACTGCCCCGGTTGATACGTGGGTCCCTGGCGTCGGTGACGGTTCGCCTGAATCTCTCTCCTCCTGACTGCCCTCATGAGATGTCTGTGAGCCTGGTTCCAGACATCCTCACTCCGCTGCAGCCAATCCGTGACAGCAGGTAACTCAGTGGGTTCTCCGGACCATGGAAACAGAGGTGGTTGGTAGCCAAGAATACATTTGAATGGCGTAATACCCGTGGCTGGCTTTATTAATGAATTTTGTGCATATTCTGCCCACATCAGATAGCGACTCCAGTCGTGCTGTTGCTGATGACAGTAGGAACGTAGAAATCGAATGACTTCTTGATTCATACGTTCAGTTTGGCCGTTGGATTGAGGATGGTACCCTGAGGTGAGACTAACATTAATATTTAGATTTTTACAGAGAGCGGACCATACCCGGGAAGTGAATTGGGATCCCCTGTCTGAGACGATATCATCAGGTAAGCCAAACATTCGAAATACATGATTGCACAGGGCTTCTGCGGTTTCAAAGGCAGAGGGCAATTTGGGCAACGGTATTAGGCGACAAGCCTTGGAGAAACGATCAACCACCGTGAGAATGACTGTGTTGTTCTGGGAAACAGGGAGATCCGTAATGAAGTCCACCGCTATATGGGACCAGGGCCGTTGCGGAACCGGTAGCGGTTGTAACAGGCCAGCAGGGGTTTGGTGAGATGCCTTCGTGCTTTGGCAAATTTTACATTTCTGAACATAATTAATTACATCCTTCGTGAGGGACGGCCACCAGAAACGGGCTTTGACTAACTCCAAAGTTGCAGTGATGCCTGGATGCCCCGAACTGGGAGTGTCATGAATATGGGTCAGTAATCTGGTACGTATGTTATTGGGTACAAAAATCAAGTGATTCGGACAGTCTACTGGAGGGTTGTTTTCTCGGTTGGCCTCTTGGATCTCGGTAAGTATGTCCCACTGTACTGGAGCCACTAGTAAGTTCGTAGGAATAATGGTTTCATCACTAATTGGGGTTTTATCCTCTGATAGCCTGGATAGTGCATCTGCCTTACTGTTTTTACTCCCTGGTCTATAGGTGACAATGAAGTCGAATCTGGTGAAGAACAAAGCCCAACGAGCTTGTCTGGGATTTAGACGTTTGGCTGAGCGAAGATATTCCAGATTTTTGTGGTCAGTTAATATGGTGAATTGCTGACTAGCCCCCTCCAGCCAGTGTCTCCATTCTTCCAGGGCTAATTTCATTGCCAGTAATTCGCGATTTCCCACATCATAGTTTCGTTCTGCGCTGGTCAATTTACGGGAGAAGAAGGCACATGGATACATTTTGGATGGTTGACCCTGACGTTGAGATAACACAGCACCGACTCCTGTGTTGGATGCATCCACTTCCACAATGAAAGGTAGGTCTGGGTTGGGATGACGGAGAATAGGAGCTGTGGTGAATTGAGTCTTCAGATCGCTAAATGCTTGGCGTGCTTCAGAGGACCAGGATAGTTTGTGGGAATTTCGTTTGGTCATGGCTGTTAATGGTGCGGCTATTGAACTAAAGCCTCTGATAAACCGTCTATAGAAGTTGGCAAAACCTAGAAATCGCTGCAACTCCTTGAGATTCTGGGGTAACGGCCATCGTTGAACTGCCTGTACCTTCGTATCATCCATGGTAATCCCTTCTGCACTGATGACGTATCCCAAAAAGGCGATCTGTGTCTGGTGAAATTCACACTTCTCTATTTTGGCGTACAGACGATGTTGAATCATGCGTTGCAACACCATACGTACATGTTCAACATGTTCCTTCATCGTGTTTGAATATATGAGGATGTCGTCGATGTAAATGATGACCCAGCGATCCAGCATATCCCGAAAGACATCGTTCATAAAAGATTGGAACACGGATGGACAGTTTGACAGGCCGAAGGGCATTACCGTGTACTCATAGTGCCCCCTAGTGGTGGAAAACGCGGTCTTCCACTCGTCACCAGCACGGATTCTGACAAGGTTATATGCACTGCGAAGATCAAGCTTGGTATAATATCTAGCCTTTCTTAATTGTTCCAGGGCAGGAGGTACGAGGGGTAATGGATAGCGGAATTTTACGGTGATTTCATTGAGCCCTCGGCAATCAATACAGGGACATAAACTGCCATCTTTCTTCTTTACAAAGAAGAATCCAGCTGAAGCAGGAGATGTAGAAGGTCGGATGAAACCCTTGGCCAATTCCTCGTCGATGTATTCAGACATTGCCTTGTGCTCAGGTTGTGACAGAGGGAATATTCGACCCGTTGGAGGACTTGAACCTGGAATTAACTCAATAGCACAATCACTTGATCGATGTGGGGGAAGTTGAGTAGCCTTTTGTTTGCTAAAAGCTTCATGTAAGTCATGGTACTCAATGGGGATTAGTTCATCAACGAGTTCAGGTAACACATTGGTGGTTCGTAATGGAATTTTGTGAATGGGCTGGATGCACTGTTTCATGCATGACTCACTCCACTGCAATATCTGTCCGTCCCTCCAGGAGATATGAGGATCATGTCGCCTTAACCAGGGCAGTCCCAACACCAGTGGATGATTAACTGAATCAATAATGTAGAATTGCATTTCTTCAATGTGTAGAACACCAACTTGTAACTGTAGCTTATTCGTAATCATACGGATGCGTCCTTCACCCACAGGACGACCGTCTAGTGCTTCCACTGCAAGACAGGAATCATATGAGCTGAGAGATAGTTCGTGACATAAAGCAAATTTCTTAGATATAAAGTTTCCGGCAGATCCAGAGTCGACAAGAGCCGTAGTATTAATCATTCTTTTATCAAATTTAATAATCACAGGAATCAGTACACTGAAAAGTGCAGGAACATGGGAAGGACTCACCGATTGAACTGGTGTCTGAGGTCGTACGCTGCAGGTGGATTTCCTGTGCCCTGATTGACCGCAGTACAGGCATAGATGATTTTGCAATCGATGCATTCTTTCTTCATGGGTGAGACGGGTGAAACCCAGTTGCATGGGTTCATCAGGGGGCGTGTCACTTGAAACATGGAGCTGTGTGCGAGGATTTCTACGGCTGCGAATCAGATGATCAAGACGGATGGTAAGTTCAATGAGTTCGTTCAACTTCTTTCCTTCGTCACGGCAAGCCAATTCAGATTGTAGATTGGTATTCAGACCCCGTCTGAATAGTGTCTTCAGTGTATCCTCAACCCAGTTAGTTTGAGCGGCGAGAGTGCGAAATGACAGGGCGTATTCTGCAGCTGTGTTACGCCCCTGTGTAAGAGAAAGTAACTGCTCACCGGGGCTTCTCCCATCTGCTGGGTGCTCGAACACTTCCCGAAATTGCTTGAGAAAAGTTTCAAATGTGGGATAGTTACATTCCTCCTCCTTCCATATCGCTGTAGCCCATTCCAGCGCTTTCCCCGTTAACAGGTTGCATACAAAAGCCACCCGACTAGAATCAGTGGGATATAATGCAGGTTGTTGGTTAACAAATAGTTTGCATTGCAATAAGAAGCCTTTGCAGCGAGAAGGTGACCCATCAAACTTTTCAGGAAAAGCTAATCGGGGACTTACGGTAGCCGGAGCATTGGAGACATGCGTTGGTTGAGAAGCTGTCATGGTAGCAGGCGGGGTAACTGCAGGATTCGGATGACGGAGTTGCTGCATAGCTCTCACCAGTTCCTCCGTGAGAGAAGTTAGATGGGTGAGTTGTTGATGATGGGTGGCTAACTGAGTGGCTTGAGCGGAAAGTTCAGTCGAGACTTGTGCTAAAGCTGCTGGATTCTGTAGTGGCGAAGTCTTCTGTTGTGATGAGTCAGAAGGCATTGAATCCATTTGCAAGCTTTATTAAGAGCACACATACAAACAAACACAAAGGGGCAATCCAGGAGACAGAACGTGGGACAGGCAAAAGTTCAAAGGCAGGCAGATATCTTACTGGTCAGAATAACAGGCTGGAGATCAGGGGCAGGCAGATGTCTTTCGTAATCGTAGAACAAGCACAGGGTCAGAAACACAGATCAGTCCGAAGCAGGGAGTATGGAACGCTCAGAAATGACAGCCAGGCAAATCAAGACTTCGCAACGAACCGGAGCGTGAGTGTGGTATATATACACGAGAGCTGATGAGTTGCACCTGGACCGTAATCAGTGCCAGGTAGCAGGGCTTATGGGATTTTGAGTCCGTGAGTCGAATCAGAATTCTGGCGATGGTTCCCTCTGGTGGTGCACAAGAAGGTTGGCATCGCCCTCATTTACAACACCATCAGAGCATGTTAACATAAAACTGACTATAAGCAAACATTAACATAACACTGACCCAAAACTGACCATCAGAGCACATTACCCTAAAACTGACTATTAGTAAACATTAACATAACACTGACCCAAAACTGACCATCAGAGCACATTACCCTAAAACTGATCCAAAACTGACCATCAGAGCACATTAACCTAAAACTGATCCAAAACTGACCATCAGAGCACATTACCCTAAAACTGACTATTAGTAAACATTAACATAACACTGACCCAAAACTGACCAGAGCACCTTAACATAAAACTGACCCAAAGCTGACAATTAGTTCACATTAACATAGCACTGACCCAAAACTGACCAATAAAGCATATTGACATAAAACTTACCCAAAACTATACATTAACATAAAGCTGACCCAAAATTACACATTAACAGAAATCTGAACCATAACTGACCATCAGAGCATGTTAACATAAAACTATTGGTAAACATTACATAAAAATGACCCAAAATTGCACATTAACAAAAAACTAACCCAAAAACTGCCAAATAAAGCATATTAATAAAAAAATGACCCAAAACTGCACATTAAAATAAACATATCCTAAAGCTGATTATTAGTGAATATGAACTGACCCAAAGCTGACCATCAGAGCACATTGACATAAAACTGGTGAAAAAACCTTTGACTAACATTATTAACAGACTATTATTTGTTATTTGCTCTATGAAAAATAAATATATGTATAACATATGTATAACAATATATATATATATATATATATATATATATATATATATATATATATATATATATATATATATATATATATATATATATATATATATAATTTATGAATATATTAAAATAAATTTGGTGCCCTTGACTAAAGTGATTAAAAACTATGAAATGGCCTGTAAAAGTGCATCAGGCATCATATCTGTCATGCTGATCAGGGTGAATGAGAGTTTAAGCACAGAAGAGACTGGATGTGCTGCGATGTGACTCTATTGACTAACACAGATCAATATTGACTAATGCAGCTGCAGATCACAGACAAACATATCCAATAAACGCACACCATCAAGGGCAAAAAGCACACTTTCCGACTGTTATTTAAAAGGGTCTGGATTTACAGATGTAAAGTTTAAAGTAATTAAATTCTTTGACATAAAACAATGTGAAGAACAGACGCAGAAGATCAGGGGATGCGTTTACGATATATATTTACTGTACTGATCATCACTCTCAGACTGTAATGTTTCAGTGAACAGGGATGTAACAATAATAATGATAATTAATAATTAATTAATTAATTCATTCATTCATTTTCTTTTTGGGTTAGTCCCTTTATTAATCCGAGGTCGCCACAGCGGAATGAACCGCCAACTTATCCAGCATATGTTTTACGCAGCGGATGACCTTCCAGCTGCAACCCATCTCTGGGAAACATCCATACATACTCATACACTACAGACAATTTAGCCTAACCAATTCACCTGTAACGCATGTGTTTGGACTGCTGGGTAACCAGAGCACCTGGAGGAAACCCACGCCAACGCAGAGAGAACATGCAAACTTCATACAGAAATGCCAACTGAGCCAAGCCTCGAACCAGCGACCTTCTTGCTGTGAGGCGACAGCACTACCTACTGCGCCACAGCGTCACCCATTATTATTAATAATAATAATAATAGAAAAAATATATATATTTATAATTATAAATATGGCCACTTGGTGGCGCAGTAGATAGTGCTGTCGCCTCACAGCAAGAAGGTCGCTGGTTTGAGCTACGGCTGGGTCAGTTGGCATTTCTGTGTGGAGTTTGCTTGTTCTCCCTGTGTTTGTGTGGGTTTCCTCGGGGTGCTCCGGTTTCCCCCACAGTCCAAAGACATGTGGTACAGGTGAATTGGGTAGGCTAAAATTGTCCGTAGTGTATGTGTGTGAATGTGTGTGTGGATGTTTCCCAGTGATGGGTTGCAGCTGGAAGGGCATCCGCTGCGTAAAAACATGCTGGATAAGTAGTCGGTTCATTACGCTGTGGCCAACCCCGGATTAATAAAGTAACTAAGCTGAAAAGAAAATGAATGAATGAATAATTATAAGTATATTATAATAAATGTTTTGTCCTGTGTAATATTGTGCACAGTGAGCTCTTACCTTGGGTTTCTCGTCTAATATCTGCTGTAGAATGTTCTTATGAGTTTCCAGCAGCTTCTCGTGTCTTTTAGTTTGAGCGTCTTCGAGCTGGAGAGAAAGAAAGACAGAACTTATTAGGGTTTACTGTATGGCATGTTTTCTTATGTGAAATCCAAAGCTATTAATCATGTTTTACTTAGATGAACTTGATTTGCTAAAACTGTCAAAACTTGACTTAACCAGTTAAACTCTGCCCAACCGGTATCGAGTCTGGGCTGTCATCGACATTCGCTTTAAGATTTAAAGGGCTAGCATTGCACCAGACCCCCTTAAGTGGTTTTGTTTGAAAGTGTAGAATCTATATTTTATGCACATATGCATCACTTTGTTTTTTATCCTACTGTACAAAAGTTATTTACACTTAAATACACAGTATTTTGGATACTCCAGCTGGGTATTTTACATTGGTTCATTTTCATATGGTTCATATTTGATACATGTACAAGTTATAGCTCAAATGAAAGCTCTTGCCGGTGCTCATACGGCTCTAGCATTTTTTTTACTGAATTATATTCACATATCAAACAGCTGTTGAATGAATCGCGGTGTTTCCATGACGCAGAAGTGAAAACAATACATTTATGATCAATAAGCAGCCCCAGATAGCACAGACAGCTGTCATCTCTTACCTTATGCTGTGTGCTTCAGGGCCATTTCTCCTTTGTTTTTGAGGTGATGTGCATAAGTAATCCATTTATATGTCTGACGTGCTCCAAACACAGTGAATTATGTTTGATCAAACAAAAGAATAGTGAAATATGAACACAATGATCGCTCCCTGTGGC
This sequence comes from Danio rerio, assembly GCF_049306965.1. NCBI lineage: Eukaryota > Metazoa > Chordata > Actinopteri > Cypriniformes > Danionidae > Danio > Danio rerio. The sequence goes on from NC_133192.1 coordinate 4,929,783, forward strand.
TTGTACAGCACCTCTCATCAGTTGGAATACAATAACTTTTGCATAGATTATGGTAGAGACATTTTTATCATTTTCCTATGATTACAGACATGTGCAGGAACCACCAAAATTAATTACAGCACCCTAGACCACACAGAACCTAAAAGGTACACTTTCAAATTTGAGTTTATAAAAAAAATACAAAAACTGCCACTTTTTTAGGTGTTTACTATATCACAGACAACATATACAGATATTTTAAACACTTTTATTAGTGTTTTATGGAAATTCAAAGGGTTTTCTTTACAATGATACCACCTCTGCATGTGGATTTGGGAAGCTTTTAAATTTGGGTAGGCAAATTCCCAAAATATCAGCAGAGTTTAACTGGTTAAAGAAAAAAAAAAACGTCAGTGGTTACAGGTTCTAAATATATATATATATATATATATATATATATATATATATATATATATATATATATATATATATATATATATATATATATATATATATATATATATATATATATATATATTTAAACCCTGTTAACAAATATTGTGAAAGTCAGTGGTTACATGTTTTCAGCTTTCTTTAAAATATCTTCTGTTGTGTTTAACAGATAAAAGAAATGCAAACAGGATTGAAGAAAGTGAGAAAATTCACAGGTTTGAGAGAACTAGTATGTCAGTGATGATGATGAGTGTGTTTTTACCCTCTTGATGTGCTGGACCACCTCATTTACATACGACCTGTTGATCTCCAGCTTCTCTCTGAAACACACACAGAGTTCACAGTGTTTTATTGCCCTCTAGAGGACACTTTGAGCAGAGTCATTAAACCCTCTCCATCACCGTCCTTTAATGACTCCCAGAACAATCATGAACATAATCTGAAAATAATCATTATTGTCTCTTCAAAGACATTCATGGTCATTCTGTAGTAAATGAGCATCAGGAGGCTCACTGATTTACAGCCTCCCTGCTCATTTAATGATTCCATTCAGAGAATCACTTTAATTAAACCTGCAAATATATGAATGAAAAAAAAAATCATTAATTTAATTAGTTATTTTTTTAAAGAATTTAAAGACAGAAAACTACGTTATATAATTATTTATATTTAATATTATTTATAAATTTTCAATATTTCACATTTTGAATATGAATTTAAAATATTATATATATATATATATATATATATATATATATATATATATATATATATATATAACCTTTAGTTACATGTTTTTTATATGTATTACAATATTACTGCATTTGTGTATTTTTTATTAGCATATTAATTTCATAAATTTAAATTTAAATTATTTTTTCTATTTATTTCAATCATATTTTATATAAAGATGTATAAAAAAATAATTCATTGATTATAATTTAAATTTTGATTAGAATATAAATATATTTCAATTTCAATTAGTTAAAAAATGTACTTTTTATATTCTCCTCAAGAAAATGTGTGTGTGTGTGTGTGTGCGTGTGCGTTCCTTAAGCTTCCTTTCCACTGCACACGACAAACGACCAGCGACAGACTGTATGTTATTAATTTCCAATGGAGAGCAGTCCGGGAGCTGCGAGTTCCGATCATCTCCGTATGCAGAAAATTCAGATCTGAATTGAGCTGCGGATCCGTTGAAATATTTGAACTAGACCGTATGTGACCTGCCGACCGGATATGATGTTATCCAGTCTTGTACAAGCATGTCCGTGTGTGCGAGATGAGAAATAGGAGTTTGAATTATAAAAAGTCTATATTAAAAAAAAAAAAAACTTTCTGTTCTTAAATGTAAGTAAGAAAGTAATAAAAATATATATTTTAATCTTGTCTCCATATTCCCTCCAATATTTGTAGCGGTCTATGAGTTTCTAGTATTCATTCCTTCATTAAACCATGTAAATGCACGGAGACTAAAAGCTCTTGCTTTTGCACTCCTTTACTTCGGACACTGAGAATCAGCTTCTCTCCCATGGTGCACGACAACACTGAAAATACTGTGCGACTGCCACAAGGGGGCGTATTCCGACAGTCGTGTCCAAATGTTGTGTGCAGTGGAAAGGCGGCTTTACGCTGAGGGGACCAAACGTCCCCACAAGTGTAACAATACCAGTAAATTTTGACCTTGTAGTGATGTTTTCTGGTGTGTGTAGGTGTGAGTGTATATGTGTGTATGCATGTGTGTATGTGTATATATATGTTTGTGCATATGTGTATGTTTGTGTGTGTATGTTTATATATGTGTATATAATGCTTATTTATTTATGTGTGTGTGTATTTCTTAAGCCTGGTTTATACTTCTGGTCGAATGATCAGCGTGACCCACTGCGCATGCCCTGCACGTTGCTGTGCAATTATGGCCCATTCACACGGGGCCTCAGCGTCAACACTTCACTTTAAATGGGTGGCGTCAGGTGTTGCCAAACTGCATTGTGGATTTGTCAGCGCCGCTTCATTGGCGTTGCTTGCTGCAGAGGTTGCAGCCGACGGAAGCGTCAGCCAATCAGATCACTGCATGCAAATACACCAGCTCAGACAGTAGCCGATTGCTGACTAATTTCATTGGCTGATGCTGCAATGACGATCGCGTCAGCCCCAACTTCAGACATGCCCTCTGTCAAGCATTGACGCTAAAGCCCCGTGTGACTCGGGGGTTATACTTCTGCACGCTGTTGGTGTTGATCTGCAACAACACTTCAGAAATGCTAGCTGACAGTAGGTGTTTGTGTTCCTCTGTGTCGAGTTTCTTCGTTGGTGTTTTGTTTTTTCTGAACGCTACCTTAATATACAAGTGGCTCAAACTCGTTCATTTTGAGGCAGAAACCGGCAGACGTGCAACCACTTTAATCATCAGACATAATCATCTAGAGCTCCTTCACAGGACTCCATCCTCGCTCCACCGTCAGAGCTACCAAGCCGACCAATCACAGAGCTTGCGGCATTGCAACGTGTAGTTACGTTTTTTTGAGAGTTGCGTGTCAGAGTTGCCGACAGCCACGGCGAGGGCTATGTGACCATGCGTAGATTGCGCCAGAGCATATGCTTGCACTTGAGGCAGAAATAAAAATTAGCCTTTAGGCTGAGGGGATCAAATAAGTCCCCACAAGTAAAACAATACCAGTACTTTTCACCTTGTAGTGAACTTGTGAGTATGCATGTGTGAGTATGTGTATATGTATATGTATATTTATTTTGGTAAATTGCTAAACTGTCAATTTGGACCTTGTGGGGAATTTGTGTGTGTGTGTGTGTGTGTCTGTGTGTGTGTTTATATGTACATGTGTACTGTATGTCTATACATGTGTATGCAAGTGTGCGTATATTTATTTATGTGTGTGTATATGCTCGTACTCCTCTGTCAGGTGTTTCTCTTTTGACTTGGCTTCGCTGATCTTCTCTTGCCTCTTCTTGTCCATCTTCTTCTTTAGCTCCTTCTTCTCTCTGTGAGTACAGACGAGTGTGAGTTATCAGTTATTGAATAAGTGTGTGTTGTAGGTGTAATCTAGTGTGTGTGTGTGTGTGTGTGTGTTATATTTCTGATAGACTGACTTCTCGCAGAGCTCCTTGATCTTCTTCATCTGACCACTCTGACTCTCCTCCGCGATGCACGTCAGCTTCTCGATCACCTGCACAATTCCACAAACACACACCATTTTTATCCAGTCATCAAACAAGTCATTTTGATGGGCTCGCAACATTTCAAAATCCCTTGCTCTCTTTAGGTTTCCTTAAGGTGCTCCTGTTTCCCCCACAGTCCAAACACATGTGCTATGGGTGAATTGAATAAACTAAATTGGCCAGAGAGAGTGTGTGTGTGTTAGAATGATTATGGATGTTTCCCAATACTGGGTTGCAGCTGGAAGGGCATCCACTATGTAAAAAATATCCCGGAATAGTTGCCGGTTCATTCCGCTGTAGAGACTGTTGAATTAGTGACTAAGGCGAAGGAAAATGAATGAATTAATTAATGTTATTTATTGCTTTTGTGTTTTAATATACAATTTTAAATGGGTGGTCCACTGTGTATTGTCAAGGTTTGCTTGTGTTTATAAGATGCAAAGCAATGTGTGCTCATGCTTCACTTGTAGAAAAATCAGGTTATTTTTTCATATATCTTTAATAATATACAGCTACTTCGATAACATAAAAATCATATTTCCTAGTTCCTCTGAAAAGCCTGTGCTCAAGAGGTTCTGATTGGTCAGCTAACAAAATGTGCTGGGATTCAAGGATTAGCTTCACGTCACGCCCCTACAAGCACGCTTTTGCGCTGTGCAAACAGTCCAGTCAGAGCATCTGTTGGCAGAATTAGCTGCCTGAATCAGAAAGAAAAAAAGAGCACACTAGGCACACCGCCTGGAGTCACGGAACAAAGTGAAGAGGGTTGGGGAGTCGCTGAAGAAAGTGTAGAGGGTTGGGGATTCGTGAAAGAAAGTGTAGAGGGTTGGGGAGTTGCAGAAGAAAGTGTAGAGGGTTGGGGAGTTGTAGAAGAAAGTGAAGAGGGTTGGGGAGTTGTAGAAGAAAGTGAAGAGGGTTGGGGAGTTGTAGAAGAAAGTGAAGAGGGTTGGGGAGTTGTAGAAGAAAATGAAGAGGGTTGGGGAGTTGCAGAAGAAAGTGAAGAGGGTTGCGGAGTTGTAGAAGAAAATGAAGAGGGTTGGGGAGTTGCAGAAGAAAGTGAAGAGGGTTGGGGAGTTGCGAAAGAAAGTGAAGAGGGTTGGGGAGTTGTAGAAGAAAATGAAGAGGGTTGGGGAGTTGTAGAAGAAAATGAAGAGGGTTGGGGAGTTGTAGAAGAAAATGAAGAGGGTTGGGGAGTTGCAGAAGAAAGTGAAGAGGGTTGGGGAGTTGCAGAAGAAAGTGAAGAGGGTTGGGGAGTTGTAGAAGAAAGTGAAGAGGGTTGGGGAGTTGCAGAAGAAAGTGAAGAGGGTTGGGGAGTTGCGAAAGAAAGTGAAGAGGGTTGGGGAGTTGTAGAAGAAAATGAAGAGGGTTGGGGAGTTGTAGAAGAAAATGAAGAGGGTTGGGGAGTTGTAGAAGAAAATGAAGAGGGTTGGGGAGTTGCAGAAGAAAGTGAAGAGGGTTGGGGAGTTGCGAAAGAAAGTGAAAAGGGTTGGGGAGTTGCAGAAGAAAGTGAAGAGAGTTGGGGAGTAGCAAAAGAAAGTGAAGAGGGTTGGGGAGTTGTAGAAGAAAGTGAAGAGGGTTGGGGAGTTGTAGAAGAAAGTGAAGAGAGTTGGGGAGTTGCAGAAGAAAGTGAAGAGAGTTGGGGAGTTGCAGAAGAAAGTGTAGAGGGTTGGGGAGTTGCAGAAGAAAGTGAAGAGAGTTGGGGAGTTGCAGAAGAAAGTGTAGAGGGTTGGGGAGTAGCGAAAGAAAGTGAAGAAGGTTGGGGAGTCTAGAAAAAAAAGTGAAAAGGGTTGTGGAGGTGCAGAAGAAAGTGAAGAGGGTTGGGGATTAGCGGAAAAAAGTGAAGAGGGTTGGGGAGTTGCGGAAGAAAGTGAAAGTGAACAGTGGATGGGGGAGGAAGGGCAGTTGAGGAGGGTTATCTGTAAAATGAGGTGGTGGACCAGATTTCAGAGGTGTTCAAGCACAAAGTAAGCCTGGTGTAGAATGCACAAAAAGCAGCCGCATAGAAAGACATGCACAGAGAGACACTGCACACGCTGCTGAGGACTAGGGGTGTTTACAGCGGTTTGACTGACAAAATTTAAATTTGTAGCTAAACTTGTTTACATCCTCGCTAAAACATTCTGCTAGAAACTGTGCATGTAATAGATCCATTTTAACAAATAAAAACACTTACAGGTTGTGGCTCACAGTCCATAGCTTCATCGGTTGGAGGAGTTTTAGCCAAATCCAGCACTGAACTGAGAGAGACTCTGAAAGTTCTCCTTTGTTAAATGCTAGAGCTATATCTTTATTATAATTCCCTGCAACATAATTAAAATTAAACTGTGATGTCTTCTCTCTTTGTGTTGTGTCCTTTGGAAGCCCAAATTCAGAAATAGAAGAAGCTCAGTGGAAACAGCAGCATTTGATCGCCATTTTAGCTTTTGCTGCTATAATATTACAGCACCTCTGGCCCCTTTGCTGCACAGGGTGTGTGCGCGAGGTGAACTTACATGACCAGAAGCCCTTGTGATCTCACTAGGCCAGATGTTTTTTTGTTTTTTTTAGTCCCCAAACTTCGTTTGCTGGAGGCTTCGCTAAGCTAACTCTGTAAAAGCCAGGGTCTCCTCATTGAGCTCTGAGCATCTTACATTCAGAGATGTTGTTTATGTTCACACAGCTACATTACACCTCAACTAAAGTTTTAAATATGATATCGCAGTGGACAACCTTTTTAAATGTGTGTGTGTGTGTGTGTAAGAGTGTTTGATTCAGTATTCTGTGTGTGTGTGAGACCTGTTTGATGTGCTCTTTCTTGAGGTATTTCTCGCTGTAGTACTGCTCCTGTCGCAGGTTGAGGAGCTGCTGTTGCTGCTGCTCCTTCAGCTCCGCTAGCTTCTGTGCGCTGTCCTGATCCAGATGAAGAAGCTCCTGCTCGAAGAACGACGGCCCGTGCTCAGGACTGGAGGACAGACACCTGCAGACACACGCGCACAAAAACACACACATGCATGAACACAAACGCACACAAAAACAAACACACACACACATGCATATCCACACATATACACATGCACATACACACATTCATGTACACACACACACACACACACACACACACACACATACAAACACACGCACGGACATGCACAGTCACACAAACAAGCATGCACAAATACACACAAACGCACAATCATACACACACACACACACACACACAAATGCAAACAGACACACGTACACATAAACGCAAGTACGCACACACACACACGCGCACACACATATAAGCATACACACATATACACATGCAGGCAAGCACACACATTCGCACATAAACACATGCACACATATACACATGAACACACATACACAAACAAACACAAAAAAATACATGCACACACACAAACATATGCATATACAAACACACACACACATAACCATATGCATGCGCACACACACACACACACACACACACACACATACACACATTCACATAAACACACACACACACACACACACGCACACACACACACACACGTGCACATACACATATACACAAACACATGCACAAACACATGCACACACATACACATGCACAAACATTTGCATATACAGACACACACATACGCACATGCATATACAAACAAAAACACACATATGCAAGCAAACACACACACACACACATAAACACACACACGCACATAAACACACACATGCATGCAAACACACACACATAGACAAGCAAACAGACACACATACAAACATACACACAAACACAAGCACACACACATGCACAGACACACCGATACACATGCACAAACACACAAACAAATGCATATACAGACAAACACACACAAACAAACACACACACACACACACACACAGGCTCAACTCTGGATCTCTTCCAGCTGTAGAACTGTATAGAGGATCACTGGACTCGACCTACCTCTTCTTACCGTCTCGTTTGGCAGATTTCTGCAGGACGGAGCGCTTGCGCAGATACTCGTGCTGGATCTCGTTGTATTTGGCCGTGTGCTCCTTGATCATCTCCGTGGTTTTCTTGTGGTGTTTCTTCACCAGGTCCTTCATCTCTTTATAGTGCCGTCGCTGTTCGCGCACAAATCCCTTCTGCTGTTTGAGCTCCTCCACACTCTGAGCCTCCATCTCTGAGAAACAAACAATACAATGACCTTTACATCCACAAACAAGCTAAATCATCTGTCAATGGGCTCAGCAAAAGATGAACACAACTGGTTACTAACCGGTGAGGACGCTGTGGATCAGATCTTCAGTCTTTGCTGCCGGTTTTGTTGAGCCTGAAATAAGATTTCAACCAATAATATGAATTGTTTGTCCATAATGTAGTCTTGTGTGCAAATGCAGTGACTATAAGGGGAACTGCAGTCTATAAGCAATGGATAATGTACATCCAGACAGTTATTCTCTCAGAATAAAGCCAGACATGATTATCAGCGAAGTATTTTATTCAGCAAAAACAACTGGCTGGATGAACATTATCCAGCATTTTTAGATTTCAGTATATTCACCAATGACCAAGACAAATTGTAATACCTGTATTTGCTCTCTTGAATCGATTGTGAGAAGATGGCACTCTAGGCTAATCTTTAACAGTAGATGGCACTCTAGGCTAATATTTAACAGCAAATGTTACTCGAGGCAAATCTTTAACAGCAGATGGCACTCTAGGCAAATCTTTAACAGCAGATGGCACTCTAGGCAAATCTTTAACAGCAGATAGCACTAGGCTAATCTTTAACAGCAGATAGCACTCTAGGCTAATCTTTAACAGCAGATAGCACTCTAGGCAAATCTTTAACAGCAGATGGCACTCTAGGCAAATCTTTAACAGCAGATAGCACTAGGCTAATCTTTAACAGCAGATAGCACTCTAGGCTAATCTTTAACAGCAAATGTTACTCTAGGCAAATCTTTAACAGCAGATGGCACTCTAGGCTAATCTTTAACAGCAGATAGCACTAGGCTAATCTTTAACAGCAGATAGCACTCTAGGCTAATCTTTAACAGCAGATGTTACTCTAGGCAAATCTTTAACAGCAGATGGCACTCTAGGCTAATCTTTAACAGCAGATGACACTCTAGGCTAATATTTAACAGCAGATAGCACTAGGCACTGTCTCCTGCTAAAAACTTACCTAGAGCACCATCTGCTGTTAAAAACTAACCTAGAGCATTGTCTGCTGTTACAAATTAGCTTATCTGGTGTTAAAAACTAGCCTAGAGTGCCATCTGCTGTTAAAAACTAGCCTAGAGTGCCATCTGCTGTTAAAAAACTAGCCTATCCACTGTTAAAAACTAGCCTATCTGCTGTTAAAAACGAGCCTATCTGCTGTTAAAACTAGCCTATCTGCTATTAAAACTAGCCTAGAGTGCCATCTGCTGTTAAAACTAGCTAATTTGGTGTTAAAACTAGCCTAGAGTGCCATCTGCTGTTAAAAACTAGCCTAGAGTGCCATCTGCTGTTAAAAAACTAGCCTATCCACTGTTAAAAACTAGCCTATCTGCTGTTAAAAACGAGCCTATCTGCTGTTAAAACTAGCCTATCTGCTATTAAAACTAGCCTAGAGTGCCATCTGCTGTTAAAACTAGCTAATTTGGTGTTAAAACTAGCCTAGAGTGCCATCTGCTATTAAAAACTAGCTAATCTGGTGTTAACTAGCCTAGAGTGCCATCTGCTGTTAAAAACTAGCTTATGTGCTGTTAAAACTAGCCTAGAGTGCCATCTGCTATTAAAAACTAGCTAATCTGGTGTTAACTAGCCTAGAGTGCCATCTGCTGTTAAAACTAGCTTATCTGCTGTTAAAAACTAGCTAATCTGGTGTTAAAACTAGCCTAGAGTGCCATCTGCTGTTAAAAACTAGCCTATCTGCTGTTAAAACTAGCCTAGAGTGCCATCTGAGGTTAAAAAACTAGCTAATTTGGTGTTAAAACTAGAGTGTCATCTGCTGTTAAAAACTAGCTAAGCCAGTGTTAAAACTAGCCTAGAGTGCCATCTCCTTTTAAAAACTAGCCTATCTGCTGTCAAAAACTAGCCTAGAGTGTCATCCGCTGTTAAAAACTAGCCTAGAACACCATCTGCGTTAAAAACTAGCCTATCTGCTATTAAAAAGCTTATCTGCTGTTTAAAACTAGTCTAGAGCACCATCTGCTGTTAAAAACTAGACTAGAGCACCATCTGCTGTTAAAAATTAGCCTAGAGCACCATCTGCTGTTTAAAACTAACCTATAGTGTCATCTGCTTATTAAAACTAGCCCAACTGCTGTTTAAAACTAGCCTAGTACACCATCTGCGTTAAAAACTAGCCTATCTGCTATTAAAAAGCTTATCTGCTGTTAAAAATTAGCCTAGAGCACCATCTGCTGTAAAAACTAACCTATAGTACCATCTGCTTATTAAAACTAGCCCAACTGCTGTTTAAAACTAGCCTAGAGCACCATCTGCTGATTAAAACTAGCCTATCTGCTGGAAAAAAACTAGCCTAGAACACAATCTGCTGTTAACAACTAGCCTATCTGCTATTAAAACTAGCCTATCTGCAGTTTAAACTAGTCTAAAGTACCATCTGCTGTTAAAAACTAGACTAGAGCACA
>NC_133192.1:4945000-4952500 GCF_049306965.1 Danio rerio
TAAACATATAATAAAATGCAATTAATAAACACAAGTAATACACAAAAGTATTTGCATAATATTCAAATTTGATGCAAAATGTTAAACTTTTAGTCATACTGCACGCCTACTTATGAGTTATATGTGTTACATAACATGCAGCTAAAGGCAAAATTGTTTATTTGAAATTAAAATCAGGGTGTATACAGGAACCAGAGGTTAAAATTCATTACCTTTTAAGACCTTTTTTTAAGACTCTTTCGATACATTTTGTCTGCATTTACACTGCACTGTTCAAGTGACTCAATTCCGATTATTTTCTCCCATGTGGCACAGATCGGATATGGCCCATGTACGTGTAAGCAGGAACAAATCACATGGATTCCGATTTACTCAAATCAGATTCAGGCCTTGTTCATATGTGGAAATTTATCCGATATGAATCGGATCTGTGTTCTTGTGTCTGCAGTGTAAGCAGGTAGATCGGATTTTCACCTGACAATGTGAGTCACGCGTCATTAAAAACCATAGCGAAGGACGTCAAGTCTGAGGCTTTCATTTCAGAACAGACTTCAGAAGAATACCAAACCTAAAATCTCATACACGAGGACTTAAACAGCGTTTATATCGTTATATAGCACAAGTATTTAAGCATGTTAATGAGAGAGAGAGAGAGAGAGAGAGAGCGCAATATCTGCCACATAACCAATATAAACTAATCTAAAACTAGTTCATAGCTACATCACGTGCATAAATCACACAACATTACATTAAGATGCCTAAATGTTTAAAAAAGCCTGTATATCAAAAGAAGATTTTTAAGGCAAGGCAAGGCAAACTTTATTTATAGAGCACAATTTAACACAACCGTAGTTGATCCAAAGTGCTTTACAATAAAATAAACTAGACAATAAAACTAAAAATAACTGGTATTAAAAATACAATAAAATATATTTAAAAGTAATACTAAAATATAAATAATACAAAAATAACATGCATGCATCAGTCAAAGGCAAGAGAGGGAGACTATTCCAGAGCCTTGGGGCCGCAACACTGAAAGCTCGATCACCCTTTGACTTGCAGCGAGACCGAGGGACAGACAAAAGAAACTGATCATGTGATCTTAAGAATCTACAAGCTGTATATGGCCTAATAAGCTCGCTGACATAGACCGGGGCAGAATTGTGCAAAGCTTTATAAGTGAAAAGAAGAATTTTAAAATCAACCCTGTATTTTATAGGTAGCCAGTGCAATGAGGCAAGGACAGGGGACATATGATCTCTTTTCTTAGTTCCTGTTATTAATCTGGCGGCTGCATTTTGGACCAACTGTAGCCGAGAGAGTGTTGACTGAGGTAGGCCAATATACAAAGAATTGCAGTAGTCTAACCGAGAGGACATTAAAGCATGGGTTACGATTTCTAAATCTATTTTAGAAAGAAAGCGTTTAACTTTTGCCACCAATCTAAGCTGGAAGAAACTGCTCTTCACAACCGCATTTAGATGTTTCTCAAACTGCAAGAGTGGATCAAAGATAACTCCGAGATTCTTGGCGTGATTGTGCAGATTGCCGATTAAGACCTCATCGCCACTTTATGTCACATTGGCAACATTTTAAATATATTCACTAAATACTGAGCAAGAAACTAATCCTAAACTAAAACATTACTCATATAAAAATGTTAATCCAGAAGGTTTTGCCTATGGAACAGCAGAAAGAATGGTTCTGCCTTTGTGTGATATCAAATATATCAGGATTTTACCAATTTCATAAACTACACAGAATCTCAAAACTTTAGCTTACAACTATAATTATACAACTGCTTAATCAAAAATGATGCAAAGTTTAATACCTTGTAACAGCATTTAAGACTTTTGAAGGGCCTTACATTTCTCTAAATTGATTCATCAACTTTTAATAATTTTTAAGACCCTGCAGACACCCTGTAAATTCATTGTGCATCTTCAAAATAATATGAATTAATAAATTATTCAAGTGATGTTTCCAATTTTTCACAGTATTTCCTATTCATTTTGTCTCCTGGAGAAAGTCTTATTCCTTTTATTTTTATTATTTTTTTTTATTTATTATTATTTTTTTTACAAACTGTTTTAGGGTCAATATTATTAGCCCCCTTAAGAAATTTGAAATAACAAATTTTTGTTTTAGAGTTTGCATGTTCTCCCTTGGTTTGCGTGGGTTTCCTTTGGGTGTTTCGGTTTCCCCCACGGTCCAAAGACATGCGGTACAGGTGAATTGGGTAGGCTAAATTGTCCGTAGTGTATGGGTATGAGTGTGCATGGATGTTTCCCAGAGATGGGTTGCAACTGGAAGGGTATCCGCTGTGTAAAACATTTGCTGGATAAGTTGGCGGTTCATTCCACTATGGCGACCCCGGATTAATAAAGGGACTAAGCCGAAAAGAAAATGAATGAATAAATGACTTTTTGTTTTGACTTGCTACAGAACAAACCACTGTTGCCTAATGACTTGCCTAATTAACATAGTTTCATCAATTAAGCCTTTAAATCGCACAAGGAAAAATTCACAGGGAGGCTAACAACTTCGCCTTCAACTAAATATTGAAAGGGCGGCACGGTGGCTCAGTGTTTAGCACTGTCACCTCACATCAAGAAGGTTGCTGGTTTGCATGTTCTACTGGTGCTCCTGTTTCCCCCCAGTCCAAACACATATTGCTATAGGTGAATTGAAGAAACTAAATTGGCCATAGTGTGTGTGTGCGTGTGAATGGGTGTTTCCTAGTACTGGTTTGCGGCTGGAAGAGCAGTTGTTGCGTAAACATATGCTGGAATAGTTGGCAGTTCATTCCGCTGTGGCGACTCCTGATAAATAAGGGGCTAAGCCAAAGGAAAAAGAATGAAGAAATATTGCAAATAACCCAAGTAAGTTTGGTGGTCTTAAAAACAGGCTTCGATTTTCCTACGCTTATGCACTGTATGACTTCACTTATATTCACAGCAGATCCTGAAAGAGTGTCAGATGGCAGGTGATTGAAGAAAATAATATCTCACCAGCGAATGTATCAGGCACGTAGTCTTTCACCTCGATATAGACGAATAAAGCAGGAAGAGTGAGCCCTTGATTCTTCTCATTTCTCAAACCAATGTAACGATAACCTGAGAACGAAAATGACTCAATTATGTGTTTATACAATACAAAAATATTACAGTAAAATACAGCATTTTAAAAATACAGTCAGTTGGGCAAGTGTTAATAGGCCATTTGGGTTAGTTTGATTGGCCATTTGGGCTAGTTTTGGGTAAGTTTGATTGGCCATTGAGCAAGTTTTGATTAGTTTGATTGGCCATCGGGTTGTTTTGGGTTAGTGTGAAAGGACATTGGGCTAGTTTTGGACTAGTTTGATTGGACACTAGGCTAGTCTTGGATTAGTTTGATAGGCCATGGGTTGTTTTGGGTTTGTATGATTGGCCATTGGGGTAGTTTTGAGTTAGTTTAATTGGCCATTGGGTTGTTTTGGGTTAGTATGAAAGGACAATGGACTAGTTTTGGGCTAGTTTGATTGGCCATTGGGGTTGTTTTGGGCTAGTTCGATTAGACATTGGGCTAGTTTTGAATTAGTTTGATAGGCCATTGGGTTGTTTTGGGTTCGTGTGATTGGCCATTTGGCTTGTTGTGGGTTAGTTTGATTGGCTATTGGGCTAGTTTTGGCTTAGTTTGATTGGCCATTGGGGTAGTTTTGAGTTAGTTTGATTGGCCAATGGGTTGTTTTTGGGTTAGTTTGATTGACCATTAAGCAAGTTTTGGTTAGTTTGATTGGCCTTTGGGTGGTTTTGGGTTAGTGTGACAGGACATTGGGCTAGTTTTGGGCTAGTTTGCTTGGACACTGGGCTAGTCTTGGATTAGTTTGATAGGCCATGGGTTGTTTTGGGTTTGTATGATTGGCCATAGGGCTAGTTTTGAGTTAGTTAGATTGGCCATTAAGTTGTTTTTCGTTAGTATGATAGAACATTGGGCTAGTGTTGGGTTAGTTTAATTGACCATTGGGTAATTTTTATCTAGTATGATTCGCCATTGGGCTAGTTTTAGATTGGTTTGATTAGCCATTGGATTGTTTTGGGTTAGTATGAAAGGACATTGAGCTAGATTTGGCTAGTTTCATTGGCCATTGGGTTAGTTTTAGATTAGTTTGATTGGGCATTGGGTTTGTTTGGGTTAGTATGAAAAAACATTGGGATAGTTTTGGATAGTTTGGATTGGTTTGATTGACCAATTGGCTTATTTTGGTTTAGTTTAACTGGCATTGGAGTAATTTGAGTCAGTCTGATTGACCATTTGGCTTGTTTTGGGTTAGTGTGATATGCCATTGGGGTAATTTTGTGTTAGTTTGATTAGGCTATGTTTTGGGCTACTTTTCATAGGCCATTTTGCTAGTTGTAGGCTAGTTTGATTGGCCATTAGGCTAGTTTCATTGGCCACTGGGCTAGTTTTAGGCTAGTTTTGATAGCCCATAGTGCTACATTTGGGGTGGTTTATGATTGGCCACTGAGTTTAATTGGTTATTGGGCTATTTCGGGCTAGCTTGAACTGCCATTAGGCTCGTTTTGTTGCAAAAACCTGGCAACATTGATTAGCCCTGCCGTTGTCCTCACCGGGGCGGATGGCGTAGACGGGAATGATGCGATGACCGATGAACTTTCCTCCCTCCTCAAACACTGCGATCCTCAGGGACGCCAACGTGGGCAGCACCACCTGACCAACACACAGCACAAAACCAGCGCTTATTTGACACACTCACTCCTCCAGGCACCAGCACTCCAGAAATAAACCATACTTTCTTGAAGACGATGGGCTCCTCATCCCACACCGGGTTGATGGCATTGCTCTGGGACGTCTTTGTCTTGAACGCTTTTCGTCTTGTGTCGACTGGAAGTCCAAACATGTCAATCTCCACATAAACGCCCACCTTCCTGTCAGTCAGAAACTGACCTGATATGATCTGTAGATCAAGATGAGCAGATATTAATAAAACACAACACTCAGGAGACAGTCTAATGAACATTAGTGACCTACTTAGAAAAACTCAACTACAGACACAACCAAATTATTTAACTACAGGTCTCTGAGGTATTTATACTGTACATTCTTCAGTGTATAACATGAATTTTATAATAAAAAACTCAACTACAGATACAACCAAATTAATTAACAACATGTCTCTTAGGTATATATGCCATACATTCTTCAGTGTGTGTAATGGATTTCATAATTAATGCTTTGTTTTGTTTTTATGTTCTATTTAACTAAAGTGCTGAAATGATCAAATTATTAGCAAAACCTCATTCATTCATTTTCCATCTGCTCAGTCCTTTATTTGTCAGAGGTCGCCACAGTATAATTAACCTTATGCAGGGGATGCCTTTCCAGCCGCAAACCAGTACTGGGAAACACCCAACTTAAATATATAAATTATTAGTAAAGCAAGTGAACCGTAATTTAACATAATGGACAAATGACATTTGTCTGGTAACAGGTGTATTTAAATAAGTTTATACTTACATTTAGAATTATTTACATGTAAAATTGATAAGCAATGCATTATTACCATCTAACACTAATCTAATAAAACTTGATTTTTGTGTTTTATTTTCATTGAACTTATAGTTGCATCAGATACATTTATTAATAAATACATTACATACTTTTTAAAATTAAATTAAATTAAATTAAATTATTCCCAGTAATGGGTTGTAGCTGGAAGGGCATCAGCAATGCAAAACATATGCTGGATAAGTTGTTGGTTAAATTCGCTGTGGCGACCCCTGCTGAATAACGGGACTAAGCCAAAAAAGAATAAAAAATTAAATTAAATTAAATTAAATTAAATTAAATTAAATTAAATTAAATTAAATTAAATTAAATTAAATTAAATTAAATTAAATTAACAATGCGGCTTGAAGGGCATCCTCTGCGTAAAAACTTGCTGTATTAAATTAAAAATTCCGCTGTGGCGACCCCGGATTAATAAGCCGACAAGAAAATGAATAAATGAAATTAAAATAAATAAAGGAAAATAATTGGATATTTTTTGACAAAACAAATAAAACCATAAATGAAAAAATGTACATCGAATATACATTTATATAGACATAACAAAAACAAACAAACAAAAAATGTAAATAAATAAATAAATAAATAAATAAATAAATAAATAAATAAATAAATGAATAAATGAATAAATAAATAAAATGTATTTATGGCTAAAAAGCTTGTATTTTTGACACAACAACAACAACAAAAAAACATAAACTGTGAAAAAACATAAACTGTAAAATAAATAAATATACAGTTGAGGTCAGAATTATTAGCCCCCTGAATAATTTTTTTCCCCAATTTCTGTTTAACGGAGAGATTTTTTCAACACATTTCTAAACAAAATAGTTTTAATAACTCATTTCTAATAACTGATTTATTTTATCTTTGCCATGATGACAGTGAATAATATTTAACTAGATATTTTTCAAGACACTTCTATACAGCTTAAAGTGACATTTAAAGGCTTAACTGTGTTAACTAGGTGAACTAGGCAGGTTAGGGTGATTAGGGATGTCATTGTATAATGATGGTTTGTTCTGTAGACTATCTGAAAAAAAAAAAAAAAAGCTTAAAGGGGCTAATACTTTTGACCTTAAAATGTTTTTGTTTTTTTTAATAAAAACTGCTTTTATTCTAGCCAAAATAAAACAAATTAGACTTTGACCAGAAGAAAAAATATTATCAGACATACTGTGAAAATTTTCTTGCTCCGTTAAACATTATTTAGGAAATACTTAAAAAAGAAAAAGGGGGGCTAATAATTCTGACTTCAACTGTATATATTTAGTAGGACTACATAGGACTATAATAGGACTATAAGTAGGACAAAAAAATGAATAAACAAACAAACAAAACAAATAAATATATAAATAAGGCAACGTGTTGGCGCAGTGGTTAGCACTGTCGCCTCACAGCAAGAAGGTCACTGGTTCGAGACTTGGCTGGCAGAGTTGGCATTTTTGTGTGGAGTTTGCATATTCTCCCCATGTTGGCAGAGAGAGTGCATGTAAGGGTTAATATGTTAAACATATGCTGGATAAGTTGGCGGTTTACTCTGCTGTGGTGAAATTAAATTAAATTAAATTAAATTAAATTAAATTAAATTAAATTAAATTAAATTAAATTAAATTAAATTAAATTAAATTAAATTAAATTAAATTAATTAAATTAAATTAAATTAAGGAAAATATTTGTGTGTATTTTTGACACAACAAACATAACTATAAATGTAAAAATGTAAATCAAATATATATATTTATATAGCCCTAGTACAAACAAACAAAATAAAAAAATAAATAAATAAATAAGATAAATAAAAAAAAAACATTTGATTGTTTTTTGACAACAAATAAAATAAATTAAATTAAATTAAGGAAAATAATTTTGTGTATTTTGGGACACAAGAAATAAAACCATAAATGTAAAAATTTCAAATAAATATTTATA